>NC_134887.1:41724012-41729012 GCF_041734735.1 Babylonia areolata | reverse complement strand
ATGTTGGACACTGTGAAGAAGCGATGACAAAATCGTGATTATCACTGTCTACCCCCACCCCCACACCCCCACCCACACAGACTCCTCCTTTGCTTCCTTCCCCAGATTTATTTCATGTTTCACACACACACACAGTGACACACACACACACACACACACACGAATATATCTAGAATATATTATACTGTTGTTGGCGTCCGTCTGTCTGTGGAGACAATGGAACTCCGCCTGGTTCAGTCCAGTTGTTGAGCTGCCTGCTGTGGCTGTACAGTCTGACTGTGGAGACAATGGAACTGTGCACCTGGTTCAGTCCAGTTGTTGAGCTGCCTGCTGTGGCTGTACAGTCTGACTGGGGAGACAATGGAACTGTGCACCTGGTTCAGTCCAGTTGTTGAGCTGCCTGCTGTGGCTGTACAGTCTGACTGGGGAGACAATGGAACTGTGCACCTGGTTCAGTCCAGTTGTTGAGCTGCCTGCTGTGGCTGTACAGTCTGACTGGGGAGACAATGGAACTGTGCACCTGGTTCAGTCCAGTTGTTGAGCTGCCTGCTGTGGCTGTACAGTCTGACTGTGGATCGGCACTGAGTCTCTCCGGTCAGTGTGCAGTTGTCGCTGGTGAAGGTCGCGCACACACACACACACACACACACACACACACACACACACAGAGGGAGAGAGAGTGAGACAGAGAGTGAGACAGAGAGAGGCAGAGAGTGAGACAGAGAGTGAGGCAGAGAGACAGAGAGTGAGACAGAGAGACAGAGAGTGAGGCAGAGAGACAGAGAGAGACAGAGAGTGAGACAGAGAGACAGGGAGTGAGACAGAGAGTGAGGCAGAGAGACAGAGAGTGAGGCAGACAGACAGAGAAACACAGAGAGAGAGAAAGAGAGGGAGACAGAGAGAGAGACAGAGAGGGAGACAGTGAAACACAGAGAGAGACAGATAGAGACAGAGAGAAAGATAGATAGACAGACAGAGAGACAGAGAGAGACGGAGAGTGAGACAGAGAGACAGAGAGTGAGAGAAAGTGAGACAGACAGTGAGACAGAGAGAGACTGACATAAATTAAGACAGATACGCAGATTGACTCTAGGAAGAAGAAAAAAAGAAAAAGAAAAAAACAACACCCAAAACAGAGCAATCACATAAGCATTCATCATATAATAGTCACAGTCCTCAGTAACAAGTGAAGGCGGCGGCAGAACTAACAGTGATTCCGCATGGTTAACGAATTGAAGGAATTAAACAAGTGGACAGTGGAAACCAACATCTTAAAAAAAAACAACAGATACATCTTCATTGTTCCAGTGTCAAGGGGGGGAAATATATACCCCAATTTTGGGGTGGTGTTTTTTGTTTGGTTGTTTGGTTGTTTGTTTTTTGGGGTTTTTTTTGTTTTTTTCTTTTGACAGAAGAAAGACAAAACTGCAGGTGGTAAGATTGTTGCGTGTGTGTGTGTCTCTGTGTGTGTGTGCGTGTGTCTCTGTGTGTGTGTGTGTGTGTGTACGTGCGTGTGTGTGTGTGTGTGTGTACGTGCGTGTGTGTGTGTGTGTGTGTGTGTACGTGCGTGTGTGTGTGTGTGTGTGTGTGTGTGTGTGTACGTGCGTGTGTGTGTGTGTGTGTGTGTGTGTGTGTACGTGCGTGTGTGTGTGTGTGTGTGTGTGTGTGTGTGTGTGTGTGTGTGTACGTGCGGGTGTGTGTGTGTGTGTGTGTGTGTGTGTGTGTACGTGCGTGTGTGTGTGTGTGTGTGTGTGTACGTGCGTGCGTGTGTGTGTGTGTGTGTGTGTGTACGTGCGTGTGTGTGTGTGTGTGTGTGTGTGTGCGTACGAACACGCGACACGCGCGTGTCTGTGTGTGTGTGTGCATGTGTGTGGCCTACAGTCATCAAACGATTGTTTGAAGCAAAAATATCGTAATGAGAATTATAACTCTTCTTCTTCTTCCTCGTCCCCTTGGGCTGCAGCTTTCAAGTTCACTCGTACGAAGGAATGGGCTTTTACGTGCATCAGTGACCGTTGTTGCGGGCAACCATGCATGCTCCCGGCGATTTCTGGGGTTAGTAATGATTCTTATGCCATCATTCGGATGAGACGATAAACCGAGGTCCCGTGTGCAGCATGCACTTAGCGGCAACAATAGGGTTATTCCTGGCAAAATCCTGTAGAAATATCCACTTCAATAGGAAAAAAACAAATAAACCTGCACGCAGGAAAAAAAAGAAAAGAAAAAAAAGGTGGCGCTGTAGTGTAGTGGCGACGCGCTCTCCCTGGGGAGAGCAGCCCGAATTTCACTCAGAGAAATCTGTTGTGACAAAAAGAGAAATACAATACAATACAATGACATAAAGTTTGAACACTGTTTGACGTCACTGAACACCACCGACGGTAAAGGCGTCACCCTGATGACGTCAATCCGACAAATGGCGTCACGGTAAGAGTCAGACCTTACACACTAAGATCTAGATCTACGGGGCCTGATGTGAGCCAGGAGAAGATTAGTTGTGACTACACTGATTGGTATAACATTCGTGTGTCGTCTGCAGTTTAGTTTGTCACGCTATATATATCTATAGTCAGCCGGGTTTGATGCAGTTATAACAACAAAAAAGCCAACAACAATAATAATAACAATAATAATAATATGTTAATTATTATCATAATAATAATTATAATAAAAAAAATCACAATCATAACAGATAGTACTTTGTGGCGCAAACTCTCCATAAAATGGGCTCTAGGCGCCTCACATGAAACAGTACATATACAATAGTGCATACATAATAACATACCTCTGCACATGACATAAAAAAAGGCTACACATAGGCTATGTGTGTATCTATTCACCAAAACAATACTACAAATTGCAGATATGAACAATCGCGCGCGCGCACACACACACACACACACACACACACACATGTGGGTGGGATGACGGTGGAGGGTGGGGTAGTCAGGAAGTATAGAGAAACAGATCGCAGTGCCCTTTACACACAGACACGCGCACTCACACACACAGACACGCACGCACACACACATACACACACACGCATGCACGCACACACACACACACGCTCACACACACACACACACACACGCTAAAAAAAATTCATCGCAAGGACTCCGCCTTACTGCACAAATTCAAGGTCTTCCGCACTGGGGCAGAATCGACACACACACCCCCCCTCCCTCCTCCGAGCCCCCCACCCCCAACCCCCGCCACCCCCATCCCCCCTCCCTCCCTCCACTCTCTCACTCGCCCACCGTCATTACCACGGGCCTCTGTTTGACAATCAAGATAACATCGGAGGGTTGTCGAGGTGGCGGTGGCGGTGGCGGGGCGGGTGGATGGGTGGGGGGTGGGCGGAAGAGGGGGGAAGGGTGTGTGTGTGTGGGGGAGAGGGGGGGACGGTGGGGGGGAGAGGGTTGGAGGCAAACGTCACTGTCATCTTGTTCAAAAGGCACAACACAACCGTTTAATTGGAGTGCTGCACACACACACACACACACACACACACACACACACACACACTGTTTCTTCTTTTCACTGGCAGTCAGGCGTACAGTCCACATGTAGTGGGTGACACTTTGATGTCAGAACTGGGTCTTCTTTCTGCTGAGTCAAGCCCTGTGCCGGCTGGTGTGGAGCTTGGTCCTCAGTGACAGTGTTGCAAGACAAGACACGTCACGACAAGACACGTCACGACAAGACACGACAAGACAAACAAGACACGACACGACACAAGACAAGACACGTCACGACAAGACAAGACAAGAAGACGAGACACGACACGACACAAGACAAGACACGTCACGACACGACAAGACAAGAAGACGAGACACGACACAAGACAAGACACGTCAAAACAAGACGAGACACGACACGACACAAGACAAGACACGTCACGACACGACAAGACACGACAAGAAGACACGACACGACAAGAGAAGACAAGACATGTTTATTTCAGGAAACCCCATGGGGGTATATGAAAATGTTGCGTATTTCATGTAACGTGTATGTACCTACAAAACACCGAAACACATGAGGCATAGTGCTCACCACATACAGTGACAGTGGCCACACTAACTAACTAACTAACCGGTCAGCTGCTACTGACCACACGTACTGTCCTTCTTCCTCTGGGCGTACAACAGCACGCACTGACCATGGGCTGGATATTGTTACATGGATCGATTCTTTGGAAAACTGGTGATGGTGGATGGTTTGTGGTTCTCCCCCCCCCCCTCCTCCCCGCACACCCCCCTCCCCTCTGTAACCTTGGGACGCCAACGCAGGCAGCACACAGCTTCCTTCTGCTTCCCGTTCCGCAGCTCCTTGCTTCAGTGTCTGGCCGGACTTCAGTGTTACGTGCCCCAAGTCTGGCTGACGGCTTTGGAGGAAGCTACTGATCCGGGGAAAAAAAACAAAAAAAAGCCTTGCCACAAATCATCATAAGCTTTGAACACTGTAAGACGTGAATGCGCACCGGAAAAGCCTCGTCACGTATTATCATTTTCCACCCCATGATTGGCGCGCCACCTCAGAACTGCGGTTGAGTGTGCGAGCTAGCCAGCTGCTGAGCCAGTCAGTTCAGTTCGTGCCTGGCTTGTCTGGTGACCAGTCACTGACTTACTCCACGGTTCGCGTTATCTTGTCACACATTATCATTTTCTACCCCATAAGAGGGCGCCATCTCAGAATTACGATTGAGTGTGCGAGCTAGCATAGATACTGGGCCAGTCAGTTCAGTCCGTGCCTGCCTTGTCTGGTGACCAGTCGCTGACTACTCACACAGTTCGTGGCGTGGATTATCTTGCTGCTTGTCTGGTCGGTCTTGTTACGCACTATAATTCTGGTCTGACTGGCTGACGGCATGAAAGCCCTGCAGGAGGCTACTGATCCGGAAAAAAAGCCTTGTCACACATCATCGTAATTATTCCATCCCATCAGAGGGAGCCACCTCAGAACTCTGATTGAGTGTGCGAGCTAGCTGGCTAGCT
>NC_134887.1:41716512-41719012 GCF_041734735.1 Babylonia areolata | reverse complement strand
CCATGCTGAGGACGCCAGCCATTCCGCTGAATTTATCATCCCCAGATTACAAAAAATCGTAAAAAAGGAAAAGAAAAAAAAACACACCAAAAAAAAAAATATTTCAAAGCCAAACAAAAAGATACATAAAAAGGCCATATTTTCATAGGCAAATAACACTGCAGAATGGGCAGCTAGTGCCCATCCCAATGTATACATCTTACTACCTAATCGCCAGAGCAAAACAGCACACACACACTCCTACAGTCTTCACGCATACGCCCTATCAGCATCTGCGCATACTTATACACCACCACACTCACCACGAACACTCTAACGTATTCTCCATACACGATACCCATACAAGCCACCCCCCTTCCTCCTCCCCCCCCCCTCAAACACACACACACCAACACCCCCATCCCCACCCCGACAACTAACCGGCTGTTGTGCAGACCGCTCCCTATGGACACCAGGATCATGCCCACGAACACGCAGAACAGCCCCAAGGTCAGGATGACCCGCACCACACGTGGCGGTAACACCCAGTCCTGGTAGTGACGCCAGCTCACGCGCGCCGGCTCCTCCCACGCCCACATCCTCCTCCTCCCTTTCCCTCCTCCCCCTTCTCACACTCCTGCTTCGTCGCCCGAGACGTCACAACGTCCTGCAAACCACCCACACGTCACTGCCCGTGACGCTACTGACAAAACCCTGCAGCCTCTTGCGTCAATGTCAGTGACGTCACAATGTCCTGAAACCACTCGCATCACTTTCGGTGACGTCACAGTATCCTCCAACCTCCCACGTTACTGTAAGTGACGTCACAATGTCTTTCAACCACCCACGTCACTGACCGTGACGTCACAATGTCCTGCAAACCACCCACGTCACTTTCAGTGGCGTCACAATGTCCAGCAACCTCAAGCTGATGATTTCAGTGACAAGGATGCGCTGCCATGGACACCTAGCCGTGATGCCATACCCGCAGCTCCCTTCCGTCACCTAGTCAGCCCCGTTAATGACGTCAGCACACAACATCCGCCTTGCTTTGCCACAGCACCCGTACACCATGACGTCAGCTCCTTTAATGACGTCAGCACACCACACCCGCCTTGCTTGGCAACAGTACCATGTACCATGACGTCAACACAGCACACCGATGACGTCAGCACAGCACAGCCATGACATCAACCAGCGCGTGTTTGACGTCAACTCACCACATCATCCTTCTTGCCTTGCTACAACAGCACATCCGTGACGTCAAACACAGAACGTCTATGACGTCAACACAGCCCCTCCACCTTGTTTTTGCAAAAGCAACACATCCGTGACGTCAACATGGCACATCTATGACGTCAGTACAGCAGAGTTATGGCGTCAACACAGTTAACCCAGGTTGTCATGGAGCAGATTTCTGTGCCCTGAAAACAGAAGAAAACCATGAGAGTAATGTTCATTCAAAGGCAATATTAACTTTATTATTATAACAATAATATTTTTTATTATTATTATTATTATTATCATCATCATCATTATCAGTAGCTTTGATAGCATCTTCACATATTTGTCATCTGTGACCCTCTGTACATAGTTGTGACCCTCTGTATACCCTTATAATTCATCCGTACACATTTGTGATCCTCTATAATTATGTCATCTGGGTGCCTTTATGGTTAACTGTTTATCCTCTGTGTACTTTTATGATTAACTGCAGATGCTTTCTGCACCTCTGTGATTCCATGTGTGACACATGTGATCCTTTCTGCACCTCTGTGATTCCATGTGTGACACATGTGTTCCTTTCTGCACCTCTGTGATTCCATGTGTGACACATGTGATCCTTTCTGCACCTCTGTGATTCCATGTGTGACACATGTGTTCCTTTTCCGTTCTCTGTACATCCTGTAAATGCCTTCATGATGAACTGCATATCATCTGTATATCTTTGAAAATAATTGTTGGTAATGAATATATATACGTATTCAGCCTGTTTTTAAATGCTGATCGATCTTTATGATAATCGTACTTACTTTTATAGCTTGGTCTACTTACAGACATCAGTACTGCTCAGACTATCACTGAGCATCTGTTAGATCCACCTTTTCAGGGGTTTCTTTTATGCGTGGATCACACAAGGTTAAGGACTGTTGGGAATTTGAACTTTTCCCCCCCTTGAATTGATGATAAAATGATGCTGAATTTTGCCAAAGAGCGGTGTATGGAGCCAATGAAATAAGCTCCACTCATAACCACAGGCGCTTCTTGCGGTTTTTTGTTTTTGTTTTTTTAACAACGAAAATCTACAGGTACTCTATATAAACCAGTCAATAACTGTACATGTTTCGCTGAGACATCGATTTTTCCAACGCAGTTTTGTTCAGTCATTGTGAAGGTGTGTGTGAAACAGCCGTCTGTGTTAACAAGAAACCAGTGGCGGGCCCATCATTATGCAGCCTGCATAACTGAAATAATGTCTCTCTCTTTTTTTTTTAACATTATTTTTCTATGAAAACATACC
>NC_134887.1:41691512-41711512 GCF_041734735.1 Babylonia areolata | reverse complement strand
GCTCTCTCTCTCTCTCTCTCTCTCTCTCTCTCTCTCTCTCTCTCTCTCTCTCTCTCTCTCTCTCTCTCTCTCTCTCTCTCTCTCTCTCTCTCTCTCTCTCCGAGTCTTTTTTCATGATTTTTACACCACTATACAAATTTCTGTCGACAGTATTCGTTTAAAACGACGCACACTTTTTATTGTGACTGAGTTGCTTCCCATTCCTATCCTCCTCCCCCAGTGCAATTAGAAAAGCATATTGATATACAGTGTTGATAAAAATAATGCTACATGTCAGACGGCAGACATAATTCACTGGGCGTTCAGTAAACAGGATGTTAATGTTTGATCAGACCTCTCAAGTGCCGGATATGATGCTATGACGTCAGACAAAGTGCACTGTGTAGCCTGATTTTCATTTCATTTTATTTATTTGTTTATTTTCTTCTTCTTCTTTTTTTTTAATACCGTTTAAAGTCAAGTGCACTTGCGGATACCATAAGACTGGCCATACAATCATTAAAACGCGCATTCCAGAAATGACCTGTTTTAAAAAAATGTGCCCGGACTCAGAGTCCACCAACGTCGGAATGTGTCTGGGCTGCTGACATGGGTGATAACTCCACGACCCACATGCCTCCTTCAGTGCATAGACACTAATATCTCTAGGGAATTCTAGTGTCTATGTTCAGTGGTAGCACTGAGATGAGTAGGACTATTGAGCTCGATAAGTGCCCAGTAGGTGATGACATGTGCTAAGGCATGTGATGTGCGAGGAATGTTTCTTGTAAACACTGACTGCAGTAGCAGTGTGGTTAAAGTGTTGGGCTTTCCGGCAATCTAAGGGTCCCAGGTTTGAATCTCGGTAACGGCGCCTGGTGGGTAAAGGGTGGAGATTTTTTCCTATCTCCAAGGTCAACAGATGTGCAGACATGCTAGTGCCTGTAGGACCCCCTTCGTGTGTAGTGCGCGCGCAGAAGATCAAATTTGCACGTTAAAGATCCTGTAATTCATGTCAGCGTTCGGTGGGTTATGGAAACAAGAACATACCCAGCATGCACACATCCGAAAATGGAGTGTGGCTGCCTACTTGATGGGGTAAATAAATAAAACGGTCATACAAGTAAAATGTTATATGTCTGTTAGAGAGTGTGTATGTGTGCGTGACTGAAACCGGATCTAGTGACAGGAAACGAATGATAAGCGCCCAATGGAAGCTGTCAGTCGGCTGTACCCAGGTAAGCAGCCTGTTGTGCAAATGACTCCATGTTGGTAAAGTGCTTAGAGCTTGATCTCCGATCGAGGATATCCGCCATATAGATATCCATATCATCATCACATAATTATGATAGTTTTCAGGAAACAACGCGGGTTGATCATGCAACAGGTGTCCCAAAAGGAATTCGTTTTAAAACTAGAATCAGTCACACGAAGACCGCGAACAAAAACTTCATCAACAGAATGACGCGAGCTGTGACTGAAATCAGTGACTGGTCACCAGACAGGTCAGGCACGAACTGAACGGCCTAGCAGCTGGTCCGCACACTCAGCCGTAATTCTGACGCTTCAGGCTGCCCGCCGTTCGCGGAGTAGTCTCCTCAGTGGCGACCTAACATCGATAGTTCCCTTGGACTGCCGCCAGTAGTGAGACTGCGGCAGACAGTCTGGGTATGGTATGCATTTGGGACACTGAGGGAATGAGCCGAGCGTTGGGTGGGAGAAATGCCACTGAAACGGCGCAGATAATGGGACAGCAACAGAAAGAAAGAAAGAAAGAGGTCGAGAGTCTGATGTGTGGCATGTTCGTGACTGGCGTTCTGCCCATTTCTTGGGTTGGGACATTTTTCGGTCTGTGAATTTTAGAGTGCAGCGTTTCATTTTGAATGTTTTCCTTTGTATGTATTTGACCACAGGCACGCGTCAGAGTGCAGAATTTTTACACTGAGTCTTTTAGTTCTCTGGCTACATATTACCTACCGCCGGCTCTTGATAACGTCTGACATTGAAACTAAAGCGTAGGCATTACAATAGGGTGGACATGCCTGCCGGTCTTGTGAAGAACTATCGATGATATGGAAACTGTTACTTTGACACACTATGGCTGTATCGTGGAAAATATCATCATCAGAGAAAACTGATCAACATTCAGCAAAGCAAAAGTGGCATAAATGATTTATACCTTCGCCGTGAAAGAGATGCAGTTGTTTGGTGTAGTCAGTGGATTGTTGTATACGATGTGAGGTAGTGTTGTGCAGCGCAGTGCAGCACAGTATAGTGCTGTGTCGTTCAGTGAGGTGCTGTGTGGTGGAGCAGGTGTTTAAAGTCATCCTCTGTATAATTACTGAATTTAGGGGGTAGGATATTTTGAATCTGACCCGAACACATACTTATTGTATTTTCAAAGTTGTAGCCCTTCTAACAGACACATCGCACAGTATGTAAACTTCAAAATGGAAAGCTTAACACACAACCGGAAGCGTGTGTAATTTAGCAAAGCATACATGTGTGTGCAATTTCGCATGATATACAGTTATTGTGTGTGTGTGAATTATTATTTTTAATGTAAAGCATAACACACAAGCGTGTTTAATCTAGCATGACATACATGTACGTGCATGATTTCGCATAACATCAGTATGATCATTTTGTGGGTGTGTGCACTGGGTGTGGTGCAGTGGGCAGCCAGACTGGGTGATGTCCCCTGATCATGATCCCTCACCTTGCTCTGTTCTGGAGAGTTTGGTGATGTAGTTAAAACAAAAAGCCAATAGAGACCTCCCGAAATAATAGGCTGTTTGGCTGGAATGTTTGGGGGGTTTGGTGATGTGGCTGGAACAAAGAGCCTGCAGTATAAGCTGCGGTTTAACAAAGAGCCCGTATAGATGCCTGTAGTATAGGAGGCTGTTTAACAAAGAGCCTATAGACTGTAGTATAGGCTGTTTAACAAAGAGCCCATATAGATATGTGTAGTACATGCTGTTTAACAAAGAGCCCATATAGATACGTGTAGTATATGCTGTTTAACAAAGAGCCAATATAGATACGTGTAGTATATGCTGTTTAACAAAGAGCCCATATAGAAACGTGTAGTATAGGCTGCTTAACAAAGAGCCTGTATAGATACGTGTAGTATAAGCTGTTTAACAAAGAGCCCGGAAAGATGCCTGTAGTATAAACTGTTTAACAAAGAGCCCGGAAAGATGCCTGTAGTATAGGCTGTTTAACAAAGAGCCCGGAAAGATGCCTGTAGTATAGGCTGTTTAACAAAGAGCCCGGAAAGATGCCTGTAGTATAGGCTGTTTAACAAAGAGCCTGGAAAGATGCCTGTAGTATAGGCTGTTTAACAAAGAGCCCGGAAAGATGCCTGTAGTATAGGCTGTTTAACAAAGAGCCTGGAAAGATGCCTGTTGTATAGGCTGTTTAACAAAGAGCCCGGAAAGATGCCTGTAGTATAGGCTGTTTAACAAAGAGCCTGGAAAGATGCCTGTAGTATAGGCTGTTTAACAAAGAGCCCGGAAAGATGCCTGTTGTATAGGCTGTTTAACAAAGAGCCCGGAAAGATGCCTGTAGTATAGGCTGTTTAACAAAGAGCCTGGAAAGATGCCTGTAGTATAGGCTGTTTAACAAAGAGCCTGGAAAGATGCCTGTAGTATAGGCTGTTTAACAAAGAGCCCGGAAAGATGCCTGTAGTATAAGCTGTTTGGTTTGAATGTGTCAGCTTGTTGAATGAAGCAGGTCTCACAATGACTAACATTCATGTGATTCAGATAAACATTTTTTGCTTCTTCTCAGTTTTTAAAAAAAAAAATTTTTTCATTGAACATAGTAATAATAAAAATCGCAGCAGAAATTCCAGACAACCGTCTTAACTATTCTCTGGTTATGTGCTATACGCAGGGAAAAGGCTGCACTGGACGTGGCAGATGGTGATTTCTTTTTTCTTTTTCTTTTTTTTTTTTTTTTGTCATTAAAAAATCCTCAGGTGGGAGCGGCCAAGATTCAAGCTTTTCGTTCCAAGGGAACAAACTCTGCACATTACAATTTCAAAAAGTGTCTGTTCACAGACTTCTTTTCTCTCCCTTGCACTATTGGTCGATCGTGAGAAGTGCACCCCCCACCCCCACCCCCACCCCACAAACACACACACACACACACACACACACACACACACACACACACACACACACCTCCCTCCTCCTTGTCAAAAACTAGTATTCCGAGGTCTGGCACTTCTTCGAAGTTTTGCATTGTACTTTGTTGTCATTTCGTTATTTTAAAAAAGCACACACAAAAACAACAAAAACAAAAACAAAAAAAACTAGCACTGTGGATTTTTGCATTGTGAGTATTTCTTCGATTTTTTTTTCTTTGTGGGCATTTCTTCATTATGGGTATTTTTCGAAGCTTTGCACTATGGATATTCTCTTGATGCTTTGTGTAGTGGACAGTTTCAAAGTTTGGATTTCTTCAAAGCTTCATAACTTTGTTTGGCGGGACACTGATTTCTTTAAAGCTTTGTTTAGAATGATTTTTTCTTGAAATTTTGTAGTGGGACGTTTCTCGAAGCTTTGTACAGTGTGACGTTTATAGTGGGAATTAAATATAATTATTAGTTGGAAATTCCTTCGAAGCTCTGGATACTGAGACAGTTATTTGAAGCTTTCGTGCAGCGGTTTTTGTTGTTGTTGTTTTTTTATTCAAGGCTCTGTGTTCTGGATATTGTCTTCAAATCTTTATAGTGACATTTATTGTTATCTTTGTATTGTGGGGGTGTTTTCCTAGCTTTGCACAGTGGGACAGTTCTTCAATGCTTTGTGTCAGTGGACAGTTCTACGAAGCTTTGTGTAGCGAGACGTTTATCGGAAGCTATGTTTGGTGGGACATTTTAAAAAGGCTTTGCAGAGGTGGGATATTTCTCAGAAGCTTTGTGTTATGGGACATTTTAAAAAGCTTTGTGTGAAGAGATATTTCTTGGATCTTTGTGTAGTGGGGCATTTCTTGAAAGCTTTGTGTGGTGGGTCATTTCTTTGAAGCTTTGTGAAGAGGGACGTTTCTTCAAAGCTTTGTGTGGTGGGTCATTTCTTTGAAGCTTTGTGAAGAGGGACGTTTCTTCAGAGCGTTGTGTGGTGGGACATTTCTTTGAAGCTTTGTGAAGAGGGACGTTTCTTCCAAGCTTTGTGTGGTGGGACATTTCTTTGAAGCTTTGTGAAGAGGGACGTTTCTTGAAAGCTTTATGTGGTGGGACATTTCTTTGAAGCTTTGTGAAGAGGGACGTTTCTTCAAAGCTTTGTGTGGTGGGACATTTCTTTGAAGCTTTGTGAAGAGGGACGTTTCTTCAAAGCTTTGTGCAGTGGGGCATTTCCTAGAAGTTTTGTATGGTAGGACATTTCGAACTTTTGTGTTCATTTATTCGAAAATTTGTCCAGCGGGACTTTCTGCAGTGGGGATGCCCTCAAAGGTTTGCATGGTGGGAAATTTCTTTGAGGCTCTTTCAGCGATGTTTTTTCTTCAAAGCTTTCTGTTCTTGACATTTCTTCGTAACTTTGCGTGGTGGATTGTCTCCAAAGCTTCGGATTCTTTGTTATGTCTTTGTGTTTGGTTGTTTTGTTTTTTTGTTTGTTTTTTTGTTTTGTGTGTGTGTGTGTTTTTTTAACCTTTGCGTTATGGAACATTTCTTCAAAGCTTTATGTGGTACGACTTTTTCTTCAGTGCTTTGTGTGTGTGATAGGACACTATACACATCTGGTACTGAGGAACATTTCTTGGTAGCTGTGGCGCAGAATGTCTCTTCAGTCTGTTTTCCACTGTTGTATGACCTATCCTGGAAATATCCTACAATGTGGGAAGTGTGTGTGTGTGCATGCGTGCTTTTGTATATATATGTGTGTGTGTGTGCGTGTGCGTGTGTGTGTGTTCCTTTTATCACAGCGGGACATAATTTGTGAAATGCTTCTTCGAATATCTATCATCATCATCGTCGTGTATGATATATACCAATAATCAGTTACACTATCGTCCATCCTTACTGCTTTATAACAGTTGTTATCGTCCTGAAGGCTTCGCAATGTGCAGACTGGGCCATATGCGTTACATTACATCTGCTCAACACGTCCGCACGTGCACACACACACACACACACACACACACACACACACACACACTTCTTTATTCCACACTGTAGGAAACCGAAAGCAGAGTAAAGAGAGCAGTTTCAACCACATGTCCACCACCCACCCACCCTCCGCACCCCCTGTCTCTACTCCTTCATCTCCATAGTTCCGAAGAACAGGAAAAGGTTACCGCTGACTTCAGCCTTCGTCTGCTTCATGTATGCACGCTCACGTTCCTGCACTTTGTGTGTGTGTGTGGTGTGTGTGTGTGTGTGTGTTGTACGTGTGTGTGTGTGTGTGTGTGTGTGTGTGTGTGTGTGTGTGTGTGTGTGTGTAACAGCAAATTGAAAAGGCAGAGAGAGAGAGAGAGTGTGTGTGTGTGTGTGATGTGGTGGTGTGTGACACAGTATTGTGTGCGTCCGCGAGCGCGCGTGCGTGTGTGTGTGCGTGCTTGAACAGGGCAGCATTCTGGTGTGTGAAGAAATGAAATGTGAAATGTGTACCACTGGGGGTGAAGACAGACAGTGAAGGCATCACTACACAGTAACAATGTATAGACAGAACTGAAGCAGACGAACAAAAATGACACCAACAGACTTTTGTTTTACCACAGATACACTACAATTTTATTGAGAAAAAAATACAACACACAAAAAAATGTACAAAAAAGAACGAGCTACTAGCGGCGCTGGGTGCATTCAAAGACCAACAGGCTAACCTGCCGAGAATAAAGCTTGATTCTCACTATTTATAGTGAAGCCAACAAACACACACAGGTGCGCAACAATAATTCTTTGGACCGACAATTCATACACAATAAAGCAATGACAGAATATTGTATACAGTTGACATTTCTGTTTTGCGTAGTAGGTAGGTGTTACAAGGGGCACAATAGTATGTCACAACAGCAGATACTTATACGCAAGCTTTTTTGTTTGTTTGTTTGTTTGCTTGCTTTGCAATACGTTTGACACATGACACGATATTGTAGGCTAATTGATGAAAATACAACGTAACAGAAAAGTGTTAAAATCATAATCAGCTTCCAAGTGGGATACCCAGGTGTCGTATTAGTTTTTATGTCAAAATGCCAAAGAAGAGTAATATCAACAACAAAAATATTAAACGAAGAAGAAAAAGCAAGCTGTAATACTGGCCAAAATGTGGTGATAATAACGTTACCATAATTAGAAGACTAAATATATCTCACTACTGTGATTGAACGTGGCCTCTGTCTGTCTCTCTCCAACCTTCCCAAACTACCCACTTGATGATAACTGATTACAAGCAGAACACACAGTGAAATTTTTTAAAAAATAACAACACATATACAGTCCATACAGCAAGCAGATGGTTTATCATGTATTGAAGCAGGCTGGGGCGGGGGTTCCAGACAGTTTTTGAACTAAAACAGACAAGCTTTGCAATCCTTTGGTTTTCGCCAGAGAAGAGAGAGAGGTGAGGTGGAAGTCGAGGGTCAAAAGCTGTGCAAGGAACCGCAGCACACAAATGATCCTTTCCCCCCAGCCTTTCCTGTGTTTTGACTGGCCAGTACGGGCACTGTGAGCCAGTGAAGGAGGGGCTGTGACTGAGTGCACTATCTGCTGCGTGTGTTGGTGGCTTGCTCGTTCAGGAAAGTATCGCTTGTTTGTTGTGTCCGCTCTGTCTCATTCCGTGCCGTCATTTCACAGGGTAAGGGCACGTGCTACTGGCAGGACTTACTAACACGTGTCATGAAACGTAAAAAGGTAACGAATGTCTGACTGTCTGTCGGTCTGTATCACCTCACTCACTCACTCACGCACGCACACACACACACACGCACGCTTGCGCGCGCACGCACACACAAACACACTGTCTGTCTTATTGTTGCTTTCCCTGTCTTCAGTCACTGATCCCATTCCGTCGGTCCCAAACCCTACGATGTGCACGTGCACTGAGGTACACACAAATGTGCTGCTTTTTTGTTTGGGGGGGGGAGTTTTTTTGTGTGTGTTTTTTTTTGTTTGGGGTGGGTGGGAGGTGGGGTTAATATAACTAAATGGTGAAAAGATATTGAACAAAAAGAAAAAAACACACGCAGAGGTACAGTGGAGAAAACAAAGGTGTGCACGCAGGTAGCGGACTGCAGATAACACCACCGTGAATGAGGTACAATGTCTTTTATTCATGCACGTACACGATGTTCACTTTAGTATACTAACCACTACAAGGGCTACCTAGTAACTAGCTTTATAATTATTATGCATCTGTACAAAGGCCAGAATGACTCTCTTGTCTCACTCTGCACACACACACACACACACACACACACACACACACACCACATCAAGCAGAACTATTGAGTTCTTCATCATACTTGTCCTATCCCGCCTACACGCTGCCCACACTAGAACCACCAAAGCTGGAGACAGAACGCACACCAGAAGCAAACAGAAGGGGGGGGGGGGGGGGGCAGACAGATGGAAGCACACAGGCCTGGCTTGGCTAGTCAACAAACTTCAAGCTACTAGGCCAGACCAAAGAAAGAAAGAAAGAAAACACCACACGAACAAATCTGTTTAGATAGAAAATACACAAGCAAGGGATGTAACAACAACAAACAAGCTCGGGAACGAAAAAACAAGTTATACAAAATAAAGTTTAAAAAACACACACACACACACACACACACACACACACCTGCAAATGAAACTGAAGCAATTAACTAAACAGTGAAACAATTTACATGCAGCAGTCAACAACAACCAAAAAAAAAAGAGCTCACAGAAAGAAAAAAAATTAACTAACCGAATGCCTCTCAAAACAGACGGTTGATGGCAACTGGGTTAAGGATCCCAAATTTGTGGAGCACGCCCTCCCTCACCCCTGATTCACCCACCCCCAACCTCACCCCCACTCCCCATCCCCACTCAGGCACTCCCACCTCCTCCCTGCTCCCCCCCCCCTTCCCCCACTGAACGTGAGAGGTCATCAGTTAGAACTAACTGTCCTGTGATCATATGGGGAAAGGGGCAGCGGTTGAGAGAAATGGGATATTGCTGAAGGTTCCTTTTTTTTTTTTTTCTTTTTTTTTTACTCTGTGTGTGTGTGTGTGTGCGTGTGTGTGTGTGTGTGCGTGCGCCAATGTGTGTATAAGAAGAACATCAAAGCAGACAAAAACTACACCCTGTGCATTACCGACGTACACAATTCCCTGTTGTTTAAAGCCATAATAGCCCCACTCTCTTCCTCTCTCTCTCTCTGTGTCTTGCTCTGGCGTGTGCTGTTTCTTTGATGGCAAACACCGCCTTCCGTTGTCAACATCTATGTGCTCTGTGTGATTCATCCCCCCCTGCCTTGTCTTCTCGTCACTTTTTGCACTTTTCTATTCCAACAGCCTGCTTTCAGAAAGGAAATTGCAACCCTCCCATGGCCGCCAGCACTCTCACCTACCGCCCCCCTCCCCCCAGCAGCTAATGGCTAGTGCCAGCATGTCTTCATGATGTAATGTAAACATAAAAACGCAGAGCAGTTCTAAAAATAATAATTTTGCGTACTTTCAAACAGATGATCATGGTAGTGAAGTTTTTTGTTTTGTTTTGAAGCCAGGTGACAATGACACCATGCAATGTTACAAACGAACTTACGTCTCAGACACATACTCCTCGTTGGCTGGTTCTGGCATCAAGTTGGCCACACGCCTCAAAACACTACACATGGTGTGTGTGTGTGTGTGTGTGTGTGTGTGTGTGTGTGTGTGTGTGTGCGCCACACTGGCTACACACCTCAAAACACCACACACTGTATGTGCACGCTTTTAAACCCCTTCAGTGCCAGGGGGAAAACAGTAGAAAGTGGTGTTTCAGGTCATAAAACATTATCCAAAACAATAAGCCTAAAACTGAGAAAATGGTCCTAAGATATACCACTCTGGACAAACTGTGTGAATTTTCAGCTTTCCAGAGCTATTTCCCTTTTTCTGATGACATCATCAGTGGCGTTACTATGCACGTATGTAATACGTTTATGGCAGTCAAGGGGTTTAACATCGTTGACAAGGAAACCAACGCTGACTGAAGGAAAGCCAAGATACGTGTGTAACGTGAATATTCTATGCCTCCTTCATTTATTCGTCAGAACTGAAGCTCCCTCCGCTCAGCATCTTTTGATCATCGTTAGAAACCAGACACCCCCGAAAGCGGAGTATGGCTGCCTACATGGCGGGGTAAAAACGGTCATGCACGTAAAATCCCACTCGTGTGCATACGAGTGAACGTGGGAGTTGCAGCCCACGAACGCAGAAGAAGAAGAAGAAAGCAGACAATTCCATGACAAAGTGAGGGAGATACAACCATCTTTCACATGTATCCCATGTCATTTAATCGTCAAGCTAACGTATCGCCCCACACCACTAAATGAGTCTGATATCACCGTTCTGTCATTTTCTTTTCTTCTTTAAAAAAAAAAAAAAAATCCTTACAATGCTGTTTCTAAACAGTAAACCACGTTCTGGCCTGGGAAAATGCATCTCAAGTATGACGACAATGAGGTACCGTGTCTTCTCAGTTTTCTGCACGTGAAATAACCAATGACAACGAGAGTCGTTCCAGAAGTGAATTCTACAGTGAAATCAAATTCAACTGGTAAACCAGCCTGAACTAACAAAAACAAACAAACAAAAAAAGGAGTGTTCTGCACTGTAGCGTTATGCTTCATCCTGGCACAACTGTCGAGAAATCCACTATGACAAAAAAAAAGACAGAGAGAGATTATCACTCACAACACTAATTCACTTTTATTATGCATAATTGCTATTATCCACTTTCTTCATTTTAACGCATCTTTACCGAATCCATCAAACACCCCGTGCTGGTTAATACAGAGCAATGCCAGCTACCGACCACAATGCAAGCGGTAAGGAAAAAAAACAACAACAACACACAACACACAGACACACACAGACAAACCAACATCAACAAAAACTTCAATCAGTCCCCAACTGTCTCACAGGACGGCCGTGGTTCAGGATCCCCACCTCATCGAACCCCCACCCCACCCCCCACGCCTCCCTCACACACACACACATATATCAACATCCAAAAAAAAGTCTCACAACTGCCAAGCCAGATCCGCCAGTCATTTTAATACAACCCCCCTCCCCCCTCCAACACACACCCCCCCCCCATCCGACCCTTTCCCACCCACAACCTCCACCCACCCTCCCCCCCACCCACCTCTACCACTGCCAACCAACAACGGCTAAAGTCCTTCCGCCTAAAAAAAAAAAAAAAAATCTGATGAATCCTCCTCCACCTTCCCTCCCGTCATTCACGACCCCCCCCCCCCCCACGCCCACCCCTCCCCCCCAAACACAGGTCTCCTCCGCCTAAACCCACCTCCCTCCCCACCCACCCTCTACCACAGCCAAACTAATGGCAAAAGGCAAAGAAGTCCCTGTCTCCAAACTTCTGACGGGGGTACAATGCAGCTTTCCCTTCCACACACACCACCAGGCACACACACTGTCCAGTCTCTCGCCTCCTCCCCCACCCCATGCCAGTGGTCGGGGTGGTCAGTGGTCAGTAGCGGTGGTCCGAACGCCTCAGATGAAGATGAAGCTGGGCTGGATCTCCGGCTCGCACGTGCAGGGCTGGTGAGCCTTGACGAGGGTCCACTCCCCGTGACAGCGGTGCACATCCACCGCCTTCCAGCTGGTGGTGTGTAGGAACACGCCGTGACCCAGACACCGCATGCCCACCTGGAAGGCAGCAATCAGTCTATCGATCAATCAATAACACTTCATCAATCCACGTGGAAAGTTATTTGTCCAATCACAGACACCGTATACCCACGTGGAAGGTAGCGATCAATCACTCACTCACTCAATGCACGTGGAAATCAGTTTCTGTAATCGCAAGCTACTCGTGACCTTGACACCGCTTGCCAATCTACAAGAAATCAATAAATAAATGAATCACAAATACCTTTTTAATCGACATGGAAACTAATTCCAAGACACTGCACCTGGAAGAAAATCAATCAATCAATCAATCAATCAAAAACACTTTATTAATCCACGTGGAAAACCTTGACTAGCGACCCAGACACCGCATGCCCACCTGGAGGAAATCAATCAATCAATCACTTCAGCAATCACAGACCGAAACAACGCATGCCCACCTGGAATAAATCAATTTATTAATAAATCCAAAAACACCATATCAATCCAGGTGGAAACTTATTTTCTGCAATCACAGACTGGTGACCCAAACTCTGCATGCTCACCTGGAATCAATCAATGGACCAATTAATCACAAATACCTTATCAATCGACATAGAAACTAATTCCCAGACACCACGTGCCCACCTGAAAGGAAGCAATCAACCATGCAGTCCAAAATAACTCATCAATCCATATGGGAACTCATTTTGTGCAATACACAGGCTCGTGAACCAGACATCGTTGCAAGCCCTCCATGAAAGAGTTCAATCAATCAAAAATACTTTGTGGATCCACGTGGAAATTAATTTGTGCAACCACAGGCTCGTTAAACACACACACACACACACACACACACTCTCTCTCTCTCTCTCTCTCTCTCTCTCTTTCTCCCTCTCTCACCAACACACACACACAAGACGTTACAAAAAACACAAGCCTGCAAAAAACACTTGTGTGGCCACTGAGCGCAGCGCCACCTCTCACAAGGTAGGCAGGAAAGGGATTCTGTTGAGTTTCAGATTCTCAAGGACGCATCAATGCGTTCGGACAAATCCATACATGCTACACCACACCACATCTGCTTGGTAGATGTCTGGCCAGCAGCAACTTGACCCAACGTGTTTAGTCAGGCCTTGAGTGCCAGGCCTGTAGTGCATGTATAATATATATCTGTGTACCTATCAGAGCGGACATCTTCAACAGAATTTTGCCGGAAGACAACCTTTTGTTGCCGCTGGGTATTGTTGTGGTTGTCGTTGTTTCAGTCCGCCAAATGCGTGCTGCACACGGAACCTCGGTTTATCGTCTCATCCTGAATGACTAGACGCTCAGTTTGATTTTCCAGTCAAACCCGGGCGACAGGGCGAGAGCGGGGAATGGAACCCAGACACTCACGGACACTGTGCTGGCGGATGAGCGTCTTAACCATTCTGCCACCTTCCCCCTCACTCTGTTCCAAGCCTCGTCACACGTCCTGGTGACTGTGAGACATCAGCGAGGAGCGGTGGCCCCGTGGTAATACAACCGACTTGGAAGCGAGGGTCTACAGGTTCGAGTCCCGCACAGACCAGGATTTTCACCCCCACCCCACCCCCATCCCCAATACCTTGAGTAGTGGTCTGGGTGCTGGTTTTCCAGCCGAGACAATAAATGCGCGCATCTCGTGTGCAGCACTGCGCTTCAAGAACGCACACTGCACGCTGTCAACAGGCGGCTTCTCCCCAGTAAAGTTCTGAATAAGATTCCACTCTGTAGTGAAGCAGCTACACTAGGGGACAGGGAAAAAAGAAAAAAGGGGATGGTGGGAGGTGGCGCTGCAATGTGGCGACACACTCTCCCAGGGGAGAGCAGCCCGAATTTAACACAGAGAAATATCTGTTGAGACCACACACACAAAATAATAATACAGTACAGTATAATTCAACACAATGCAGTACAGATAAAGCATTAATTTTTCACATGATTTTTTTTAATGTTATGATTATAATATAAAAAAAACACAAACACGGCGGGAGAGGAAGGGTGGGGGTGTGCAGTGTGTTGGGTTAAACATGACAAGATGCAGGGTGAAATCAAAGGGGTCAGACACACCGAAATCTCCCGTGTCAACCACCATCCACAAACGACGCCTCCACTGCCTCAGCGGGACAGTATACCGAGGCTCCCCAAAAAGAAAACTTGCTTGTCAAGCCGCCGTGAATTTGACACCCTGCAGGCTAGAGAAAGAAGGGACAACCTAAAATGAACTGGCGGCAAACAGCGGAGAGACAGATCAGACATGTCGATAGATGATGGGGTGACACCAGCAAACAGCGGAAAGAGCTCAAATGTGTCGACAGACTATGGGGTGACACCAGCAAACAGCGGAGAGAGCTCAAATGTGTCGACAGACGATGGGGTGACACCAGCAAACAGTAGAGAGAGCCCGAATGTGTCAACAGACGATGGGGTGACACCAGCAAACAGTAGAGAGAGCCCGAATGTGTCAACAGACGATGGGGTGACACCAGCAAACAGCGGAGAGAGAGCTCAGATATGTCGACAGTTGATGGGGGACACCAGCAAACAGCGGAGAGAGCTCAAATGTGTCGACAGACGATGGGGTGACACCAGCAAACAGTGGAGAGAGCTCAAATGTGTCGACAGACGATGGGGTGACACCAGCAAACAGCGGAGAGAGCTCAAATGTGTCGACAGACGATGGGGTGACACCAGCAAACAGTGGAGAGAGCTCAAATGTGTCGACAGACGATGGGGTGACACCAGCAAACAGCGGAGAGAGCTCAAATGTGTCGACAGACGATGGGGTGACACCAGCAAGCTGGCTGAGGATCGTGCACTATGGAGCGCCTTGACTGTCAGTATAACGACGCGGAAGCGTCTTTGAGAGCAAACGTGATCCATACTTTACAGTACACACACAAGGTTTTCTCATCGCTCGGCTGATATCAGAAATTGACATCAAGTTTACAGATGGGCCGATAGGAAGTGAGAGCTGTATGATCAATGGTTTCTCCACTGCAACGTGAATTCATTCATAGTTTTGTCTTTTGTGAAAGGCTATCACATTCAAATATTCACGACTGACTACTGTACAATACCAGAATTCTATCCCAGATACTCAGAACAGCAGTTGCCTCCTCTGTTGCTCTAACGGTCACAGTCGGACACTGACTATCATACTATACCCAAGTTCTAGCCCACAAAGTCGGGACAGCAGTTGCCTCCTCTGCTGCCCTAACGGTGATAGTCGGACACTGACTGTCATAGAAAATCCAGAGTTTAGCTCAGGGAATCGGGACAGCAGTTACCTCCCGTGCTGTTCTGATTGTCAGAGTGGGGGCAGGACTGACTATCATACCAAACCCAGCACTGAACCCAGGTTCTAGCCCAGATAAGTCGGGACAGCAGTTGCCTAATCAGCTGTTCCGGGGTGGACATTAAGGAGACCGTCGTACCTGCGGGTAAAGGTGTATTTACTGGTAAATCTACACGAGGAAAAGCACGTACATGCTGGTAAATCTACATGAGGCAAGGCCCGTGTGCCAAGTTAAACTCCTCGTGTGGAATTAACCTGTAGGTACACCTTTTACCTGCAGATACGATGATCTCTTGAATGCCACAGTATATCTGACGGTCACAGCGGGGACAGGAGTGACTACCACACAGTACCCACCTGTCTGTTCATGGCCACAGGCTGGCACTCCACACACACAGTGCTGTTCTCCTTCAGGGCCCGGGCCCACTCAGAGCTCTGGCAGTGGGGGCTCGTGCCCTGCACCTTGAAGTGACCGCAGTACCTGAACCACAGGCGCGTGCGCGCGCGCACACACAGACACAAACACAGACACAAGCAAGCAAGCAAGCACACACACACACACACATACACACATCAAATATATATACATATACATATATATATATATATATATATATATATATATATAGAGAGAGAGAGAGAGAGAGAGATGAACACATATATATATACATATATAAACACACACACACGCACACACGCACACACACACACACACACACATACTTCCGTCTAAAAAATGCTTAGAGCGGAAAAGCATAAAACTGAAGACTACCACTACACACACACACACACACACACACACACACACACACACACACACACCTCCCCCCCTCACCCCCTCCCCCCATCACACACACATCCACCCCCAACACACTACAACCCCCCCACACACACACACACACACCCCTCCCAACCACCCACCCACAAAGTACTCACGTGGCCCTGGTGAAGATCTCGTTGAAGTAGCGTTCGTACAGGTTCTTCAGGATGCCTTTCCAGGGGTCGTACTTCTTCATGCCGCGGTACACTCCGAACTCCAGGGGCAGCACGTGGGCCCTCTCTGTCAACACGTCACCCTCTGACCGTCACGTTAATCCTCTGACCGTCACGTTAATCCTATGACCGTCACGTTAATCCTCTGCTAATCCTCTGACCGTCACGTTAATCCTCTGACCGTCACGTTAATCCTCTGACCGTCACGTTAATCCTATGACCGTCACGTTAATCCCATGACCGTCATGTTAATCCTCTGACCGTCACGTTAATCCTCTGACCGTCACGTTAATCCTCTGACCGTCACGTTAATCCTCTGACCGTCACGTTAATCTTCTGATCACAACGCTAATCCTCTGACCGTCACGTTAATCCTTTTACCATAACGCTAATCCTTTAAGCGTTACGTTATTCATCTACCGTTAGGTTAATAATCCACTGACATTCACGTCCATCCTCTGTGAACACCACGTTAATCCTTTAGCAGTTACGTTAATCCTTTAGCAGTTACGTTGATCCTTTAACAGTTACGTTAATCCTTTAACAGTTACGTTAATCCATTGACAGCCACCCTCTCACCACCACGTTCACCCCATTAACCGTTACGTTAACGCTCTGGCCGTCATGTTAATCTCCCGTCCACCACACCAAGACCCCCCACCCACCCACCCCCTTACATCCTTCTGGCCATCCACCACCACCACCACCACCCCACCACCCATCTCACGGCCACAGCGGGAGAAGAGACAACCACTGACGGTGTAGAGGGACACATCTTGACCGTGTCGTTCTGACCCTGACCCTGACCCTGACCCTGACCCTATCAACCATCTCTGTAAACTTTACCTTTGTACCGACTGACCTGCTCATGACGTCGTAACCCATCTCCGTAACCATTAAATCGCTCTGACCAAGGAGTTTTCTCACCATTACGTTGTAAGCCGTCTCTGTAGCTATAAAATCATTCTGATCACCTCGAAAATCATTAAACCCGTTTCGACAATGACGCTAAAAAAAATTTTTTAAAAAGAAAACAAAAACAACAAAAAACACAAAAAAACTCACCATCTCTGTGGCAAACAATGTACGGCGCCACAAGTCATACACGTGACATCACTCTAACCGTGACCTTATAAATAATTTATGTAAGTGTAACACTGACATCATCCTGACCATGACGTTATACGCCGTCTCTGTAGCAATGACATCATTCTGGCCGATACGTTGGTTTAAACAGTATTTTATTTGGAACATGTCACAATACAACACAGATATCGATGAACAGGACAATAAGATGGCCGATACGTTAATAAGCCATCTCTGTAACACTGACGTCATTCTGGCCGTGACGCTAATAAGCCTTCTCTGTAACACTGACGTCATTCTAACCGTGACGATAATAAACCATCTCTGTAACACTGACGTCATTCTCATCATGACCTGACTCAGACCATCACGTTATACGCCATCTCAGTAACTATTGGATCATTCTGACCATGACGTTATAAGCAGAAAATGTAAATGTTGATGCTATTCTAACAGTGAAGCTCTGAGTCATTTCTGCAGCAATTACATCACAATGACCATGACGTCATAAGTCACTTCTGTAGAAATGACATCACTATGACGATGACGTGATTTCTGTAGCAACGACATCACTATGACCATGACTTTATAAGTAATTTCTGCAGCAATGACATCACTATGACCATGACGTTATAAGTAATTTCTGCAGCAATGACATCACTATGACCATGACGTTATAAGTAATTTCTGCAGCAATGACATCACTATGACCATGACGTTATAAGTAATTTCTGCAGCAATGACATCACTATGACCATGACGTTATAAGTAATTTCTGCAGTAATGACATCACTATGACCATGACATTATGAGTAATTTCTGCAGCAATGACATCACTATGACCATGACGTTATAAGTCTTTTCCGTAGCATTGGCATCACTATCACCATGACCTTATAAATCATATGTATAACCAGGATTTTACCCTGAAAACTTGCGACTTTGCTCTCCCTCTCTCTCCCTCTATCTCTCTCTCTCTCTGTGTTCAGAACAAAGTTCAAACAAAGAGCATTGCCCCCTAAAACAGAAACTTCCTTTCTCTCTGCCCTGTCTCTCTGTCCCTCTTTCTGCCCTGTCTCTCTGTCCCTCTCTCTGCCCTTTCTCTCTGTCCCTCTCTCTGCCCTGTCTCTCTGTCCCTCTTTCTGCCCTGCCTCTCTGTCCCTCTCTCTGCCCTGTCTCTCTGTCCCTCTCTCTGCCCTGCCTTTCTGTCCTTTCTCTCTGTCCCTCTCTCTGCCCTGTCTCTCTGTCCCTCTTTCTGCCCTTTCTCTCTGTCCCTCTTTCTGCCCTGTCTCTCTGTCCCTCTCTCTGCCCTGCCTCTCTGTCCCTCTCTCTGCCCTTTCTCTCTGTCCCTCTTTCTGCCCTGCCTCTCTGTCCCTCTCTCTGCCCTGTCTCTCTGTCCCTCTCTCTGCCCTGTCTCTCTGTCCCTCTTTCTGCCCTGCCTTTCTGTCCTTTCTCTCTGTCCCTCTCTCTGCCCTGTCTCTCTGTCCCTCTCTCTGCCCTGTCTCTCTGTCCCTCTCTCTGCCCTGTCTCTCTGTCCCTCTTTCTGCCCTGCCTTTCTGTCCTTTCTCTCTGTCCCTCTCTCTGCCCTGTCTCTCTGTCCCTCTTTCTGCCCTGCCTCTCTGTCTCTCTGTCCCTCTTTCTGCCCTGTCTCTCTGTCCCTCTTTCTGCCCTGCCTCTCTGTCTCTCTGTCCCTCTTTCTGCCCTGTCTCTCTGTCCCTCTTTCTGCCCTGCCTCTCTGTCCCTCTTTCTGCCCTGTCTCTCTGTCCCTCTTTCTGCCCTGTCTCTCTGTCCCTGTCCCTCCCTCCTTCTCTCTCTTCCTCGCTCTCTCTCTCAAACAACAAAAAACGAAAGTGATGAAAACAGAAAGAGCGGATACAGCTACCATTTTTCTCTCCTCCATCACGAAAGATGAAGAGGCAGAAGTCGTGCCGGAGTGTCTGGTGCAATCCATTCCCCCCTCCTCCCCCCTCCTCACCCAACCCCACCCCAAGCCCCTTCCCACCCCTCCACCTCCTTCCCCCCTCCCCTCACCCCTCCCCTCTCACACCGCCTCAGTCCACCCTCCCGCTCTCTGTCTCTCTCTCCTTCCTTCTTCTTCTTCTTCTTCTTCTTCCTTCCTTCCTTCCTTCCTTCCTTCCTTCCTCCCTCCCTCCCTTTTTCTTCTTCTTCTTCACTCTCTTCTCATCGTCCAACGCAGGACGCATGGAGGGGGTGACAGGGGGGTGGAGGTGGAGGGGGGGGAGTGAGGGGTATCAAAGTGAAATGGTCGACAGGAGTTGAAGGAAGAGGGAGGAGGAGGAGGGTAAGGGGGGGGGGGAGAAATCATCCTTCTTCAGTCTTCTTCGTCGTTTTCTCTTCAATCAATCATGCCCTCTTTTCTGCCTGCATGCCTGTCTTTCCTTCCAGGAACCCCACCCCCCACCCTCCTTCTCCTCTCCATCGTCATCTTTTTTTCTTCTTCTTTTTCTTCTCCTCCTCCTCCTACTCTCTTCCTATTCTTCTTCTTCTTTTTCTCCTCTTCTCCTTCTCTTCTTCTACTCCTCCTCCTTCTCCTCCTTCTCCAACCTTTCTCCTCCTCCTTCTCCTCCTCATCCTCTTCTTCTTCTCCTACTCCTCTTCTTCTCCTCCTCTTCTTTGTCGTCTTCTTCTCCTCCTCCTCCCCCTTCTTCTTCTCCTCCTCCTCTTCTTCTTCCCCTTCTCTTCTTCTCCTCCTCTTTGTCGTCTTCTTCTCCTTCTCCTCCTCTTCTCCTTCTCCTCCTCCTCTTCTTCTCCTCCTCTTCTTTATCGTCTTCTACTCCTCCTCCTCCTC
>NC_134887.1:41679012-41684012 GCF_041734735.1 Babylonia areolata | reverse complement strand
ATCCGTCCATAAAACTACGTCAGTGTTAGCATATCCGTCCATAAAACTACGTCAGTGTTAGCATATCCGTCCATAAAACTACGTCAGTGTTAGCATATCCGTCCATAAAACTACGTCAGTGTTAGCATATCCGTCCATAAAACTACGTCAGTGTTAGCATATCCGTCCATAAAACTACGTCAGTGTTAGCATATCCGTCCATAAAACTACGTCAGTGTTAGCATATCCGTCCATAAAACTACGTCAGTGTTAGCATATCCATCCATAAAACTACGTCAGTGTTAGCATATCCGTCCATAAAACTACGTCAGTGTTAGCATATCCATCCATAAAACTACGTCAGTGTTAGCATATCCGTCCATAAAACTACGTCAGTGTTAGCATATCCATCCATAAAACTACGTCAGTGTTACCCTATTCCGATTTAATAAACAGCAGCGTTACTCTATCCTTCGTCTATGTGACCCTATCCCTCATCAATAATCAGCAGCGGTATTACCCTATCCCTCATCAATAATCAGCAGCGGTATTACCCTATCCCTCATCAATAATCAGCAGCAACGTCACCCTTTCCCTCATCGATATAAACAACAAACAGCTGCAGTGTTAACAACCCGTACCCGACCTCTCAAACAGTATTACCCTATCCCTCATCAACAAACAGGGAAGAAGTTACCCTGCCAATAACCATAAAAAGAAGGGTCAATAAACAGCAACAGAATTACACCCCCCCTACCCACCAACCCCCCGCCCTACCTCCACTCCGCGCTATCCACAGCTCCACGAAATGTTTGCTTTGCTGCACAGCCCCCCCCCCCCTCCGCCCCCCCCCCTCCCCGCCCCCCCTCCTTCCATTCTCCCATCCACACCACCACCGACCCTAGCGGCCAGAGAATGGAGTTTTCTGTTTGACACCCTGCTGACAATGGTCTCCCATCCAAATCCATCCAGGAGGCTTCCATGGACCTCAGGCTCCCAGGAGACGGCACACACACACACACACACACACACACACACACACACACACACACACACACACACACACATCCTCATTTGCAATGCAACAACGCCCGCAACGCCTGCATGTGTGGAAACTACCTGTTTTACCAAACATGAGAATCAGGCAGCAGTTAGGACGGTGGATTTTTTTTTTTTTTTTTTTTTTTAATAATCAACCTGGGCAGGTGAAGAGAGAAGGCTCGCTGTCAATGCGCGTAAAGATCGATAGTTCCTCTCCACAGGTAAACAGGAAACTTCCTGTCAGCGGTCGGTCACGGTCAATAATCTACCTGGACAGGTACACAGGAAACCTTCTCTCAAGGGTCGCGTTCAGTAAATCACCTGACCAGGCAACAGAAAACTTCTCTCTTGACGATCACGATCAATAACTTACCTGGTAAGGGAAACAAGATAACTTCCTGTGACAACGGTCAGTAATTTCCCAAGTCAGGTAACAACATGACACCTTCATCTAAACGGTCACGGTCAATAATTCACCTGGTCAGGTAACAACATGACACCTTCCTCTAAACGGTCACGGTCAATAATTTACCTGGTCAGGTAACAACATGACACCTTCATCTAAACGGTCACGGTCAATAATTTACCTGGTCAGGTAACAACATGACACCTTCCTCTAAACGGTCACGGTCAATAATTTACCTGGTCAGGTAACAACATGACACCTTCATCTAAACGGTCACGGTCAGTAATTTACCTGGTCAGGTAACAACATGAAACCTTCATCTAAACGGTCACGGTCAATAATTTACCTGGTCAGGTAACAACATGACACCTTCATCTAAACGGTCACGGTCAATACTTTATCTGGTCAGGTAACAACAGGAAACCTTCCTCTAAACGGTCACGGTCAATAATTTACCTGGTCAGATGAACAGGAAATTTCCTACCATTAACGGTGCCTGGTCAGGTAAACAGAACATTGCCCATCAACGGTAACGATGATAGTTTACCTGGTTAGGTAAACTGGATAACTTCATGTCAACGGACGCGGTCAGTGCTTTACATGGTCAGGAAAACCGGACACCTTCCTCTAAACGGTCACGGTCAATAATTTACCTGCTCAGGTAAAACAGGAAACGTCCTGTCAACGGTCAATTCTCAACCTGGTCAAGTAAAAGGACACCTCTTAACGTTCGCGGTCATCAATAAAATTCATTTACCTCGTCAGATATCAAGAAACTTCTCTCGACGGTCACGGTCAATACTATTATCTGGTCAGGTAAATATGAAACTTGCTGTCAACGGTCATGGTCGATACTTTACCTGGTCAGGTAAATAGCAAAACTTCCTCTCAAATAACACGACAAAAACACCGGTAATTAGGTGTGCACATGCTGAGTATGCAGATGGATAGATGAACAATTAAGATTTAAACTAAGATCGTCCAGTTTCAACCTCCCCATTAAGCGGAGTATGTAGCTGTATGTTTTCAGCAGGTAAAGAAAGGCAAAGCGGGTCGGTGAAAAGGGGGCAGAAACATAGGAATGCAACATTTTCCAATTGGATTGATAGAGATGTAACACACTGCGTTGCATTGCGTTGCACTGTACTGTATTGTATTGTATTGTATCGTATTGTGTTGCATTGTATTGTATTGTATTGTATTGTGTTGCATTGTATTGTGTTGTATTGTATTGTGTTGTATTGTATTGTGTTATGTTGTATTGTATTGTGTTGTGTTGTACTGTATTGTATTGTACTGTGTTGTACTGTATTGTACTGTGTTGCATTGTGTTGTGTTGTGTTGTATTGTGTTGTGTTGTGTTGTGTTGTATTGTATTGTGTTGTGTTGTATTGTATTGTATCGTATTGTGTTGCATTGTATTGTGTTATGTTGTATTGTATTGTGCTGTGTTGTACTGTATTGTATTGTACTGTGTTGTATTGTATTGTACTGTGTTGTATTGTATTGTACTGTGTTGTACTGTATTGTATTGTGTTGCATTGTGTTGTGTTGTGTTGTATTGCATTGTATTGTGTTGTGTTGTATTGCATTGTATTGTGTTGTGTTGTATTGTACTGCATTGTACTATATTGTACTGCATTGTATTGTATTGCATTGTACTATATTGTACTGCATTGTATTGTATTGCATTGTACTATATTGTACTGCATTGTATTGTATTGTATTGTGTTGTACTGTATTGTATTGCAGTGTATTGTACTGTATTGTATTGTATTGTATTGCAGTGTATTGTACTGTATTGTATTGTATTGCAGTGTATTGTACTGTATTGTATTGTATTGTATTGCAGTGTATTGTACTGTATTGTATTGTACTGTATTGCAGTGTATTGTACTGTATTGTATTGTACTGTATTGCAGTGTATTGTACTGTATTGTATTGTATTGCAGTGTATTGTACTGTATTGTATTGTATTGTATTGCAGTGTATTGTACTGTATTGTATTGTACTGTATTGCAGTGTATTGTACTGTATTGTATTGTATTGCAGTGTATTGTACTGTATTGTATTGTATTGCAGTGTATTGTACTGTATTGTATTGTATTGCAGTGTATTGTACTGTATTGTATTGTACTGTATTGCAGTGTATTGTACTGTATTGTATTGTGTTGTACTGTACTGTATTGTATTGTATTGTATTGCAGTGTATTGTACTGTATTGTATTGTACTGTATTGTATTGTACTGTGTTGTATTGTACTGTATTGTACTGTATTGTATTGTACTGTGTTGTGTTGTTCTGTATTGTGTTGTGTTGTATTGTATTCTACTGTATTGTATTGTATTGTGTTGTAGTGTATTGTACTGTATTGCGTTGTATTGTATTGTACTCTGTTGTGTGGTACTGTGTTGTGTTGTACTGTATTGTATTGTATTGCAGTGTATTGTACTGTATTGTATTGTATTGTGTTGTATTGTATTGTACTCTGTTGTGTGGTACTGTGTTGTGTTGTTCTGTATTGTATTGTACTGTATTGTATTGTGTTGTGTTGTACCGTATTGTATTGTACTGTATTGTACTGTGTTGTGTTGTACCGTATTGTATTGTACTGTATTGTATTGTATTGTATTGTATTGTATTGTGTTGTGTGGTACTGTGTTGTGTTGTTCTGTATTGCATTGCACTGAGTTGCACTGCATTTTATTGTAGTGAATGTGAGTGAAGGAAACAACGACCAAATAACTGAACCTCAAAACAAGCAAACGAGGTAATAGGTTGATGGATCAGATGAAAGGAAGGAAGGTAGGGAGGATGAACTAAAGGAAGGAAGAAAAAAAAGAAAGAAAGGGTGGAGAGAAGGAAGGATGAACTAAAGGAAGGAAGGAAGGAAGTAAGGATGAATTTAAGGAAGGAAGAAAAACAGAAAGGAAGGAAGGAAAGAAGGAAGGATGAATTAAAGGAAGGAAGAAAAAAAGAAAGAAAGGAAGGAAGGAAAGATGAATTAAAGAAAGGAAGAAAAAAAGAAAGGAAGGAAGGAAGGAAAGAAGGAAGGATGAATTAAAGAAAGGAAGAAAAAAAGAAAGAAAGGAAGGAAGGAAGGAAGGATGAATTTAAGGAAGGAAGAAAAAAAAGGAAGGAAGGAAGGATGAATTAAAGGAAGGAAGAAAAAAGAAAGAAAGGGAGGAAGACAAAGAGCGACAAAGTGGGGAAGAGGAGACAGTGACAAAGACACACACACACAAAGAGAGGGGGCGGAGGTGGGGGGAGCGTCAGAGATAGGGGTGTGTGAGTGGGAGATATGTCTCCTACTACATGACGAGTGTGGTGGGTGATATGACGCCGTCTCCCGTACTAACCCCCCACCCCCACCCCCTCCCCTTTCTCTTTCTACCCGCCCCTCCACCCCCCCCCCCCCCCCCCCCCCCCCCCCCCCCCCCCGGGAGTCTAGACAAGTTTACCATTCGTTTTCCTCCATGTTCGTCTGGTGAACTGTTCACGTGTTTTCTCGGTTAATTCGTTTGTCTCCCTTTAATGAGAAAGCGAGAGATAATTTACGATGCGAATGATGAAG
>NC_134887.1:41661512-41666512 GCF_041734735.1 Babylonia areolata | reverse complement strand
TTTTTTGTTGTTGTTGTTGTTTTGTTTTGTTTTTTTGTTGTTGTTGTTTTGTTTTGTTTTGTTTTTTTGTTTGTTTTTTTCGTTGCTTTTTGTCCTGACTTTCATTGTATTGCTGAAACAGTTTTGTTTTTCTCTCCCCCCCCTCCTCCCCGTCTCCCCTTCCCCTCCGCCCCTCACCCCCACCCCCACTTTTTTTTCTCTCTCTCTCTGTGCAGGTGGAGAGACTGACTGCACGTGAAAAAAACGGTATGTGGCCTACACCTACATGCAGATTCATGTGTGTGTGGTGGGTGACACAACACAAGCCGACAACGTTCGCGTGTTGTCTGCTGTGAACGCTACGCTTCTCCTGTCAAGGCCGTCCCCTGGGGAGTCATTTGGGATGAGGGGAGTGGAGGACGCGTGCGCGTGCGCGTGCGCGCGCGCGCGTGTGTGTGTGTGTGTGTGTGTGGGCGCGCGCGCGAGGAGGGGGTGGTGAAGGGATGGTTAGGTTGTGATATGAGAGTGGGGAGTTTCTGTGACAATACCTGCCAATATACAGGGGGTGTGGTGTCTGCAGGGAAGCGGTGAGGGGACGGGTGTCGGGGGACCGGGGGACCGGGGGATTCGGGGGACGGGGGGGGGGGGGAGTGACGTGTTCTGCATAATTAAAGCCCTGGGACAAAGAGGCGGACACACTGACAGACGCATGCACAGACCTCCATCAACGGTAGAGAGGGGGCTCCAGTGTAACACGGCTGCTGTGTTGTGCATATGTAGAGAGAGGTCTACCCTCTGCTCTGACCAGGGCCACTTTAGTCAACATCAGTGTGTGTGTGTATGTGTGTGTGTGTGTGTGTGTGAGCGCGCGCGCGTGTGTGTATGTGTGTGTGTGAGCGTGTGTGTGTGTGTGATAGAGACATAGAGAGAGGGCTGGGAGAGAGAGAGACAGAGAAAGAGAGAGAGAGAGTTTGAACTGATTTATTGTCATGGAATCCAAACTAATTAAGACATAGCAGCTTTCTCTTGATAATTTACAATATGGGTCACCCCCCTTCTTCCCTCCTTTCGTTTTCGTTCTCTCTCACCCACCTCTCCATCTCTATCTCTCACACACACACACACACACACACACACACACACACACACACACACCACACACGTGACGCCAGAGTTACGCTAATCAGGACATCCATCAAACACACGCGGAAACGTCTTTCCAGACTTGGCCAAAACAAGAAACAGAAAAACAGCCTCTCTCTCTCTCTCTCTCACACAGTCTGCTGAGACGGATCAGACAGCGAAAGATACAGACAGAGAGACAGACAGACAGACAAAGATACACAGAGAGACAGACAGAGAGAGACACAAAGAGGGAACAGATAACCAATGAGAATGGGAAGAGATCACCAATGAGAGAGGGAACAGATAACCATCGAGAAAGGGAACAGATAACCATCGAGAGAGGGAACTGATAACCATCGAGAGAGGGAACAGATAACCATCGAGAGAGGGAACAGATAACCATCGAGAGAGGGAACAGATAACCGATGAGAAAAGAAAGAGATAACCAAATAGAGAGGGAAGATAAAACCAATAAGAGAGCAAAACGGATAACCACTGAGAAACGGAACTGATAAGAAATGAGAGAGGAACATTTTCAGAATGATCAGATCATTATACTGCACACGAGGCTTTCTCACTTTTCACAACATAAACCATTCAACAGCCAGCACTGTGAAACAGCACGGGAACTCTGTACTGCAGCTGTACATCTCATCTGACATGTTAGAAAGGATACGAAAGGAGCTGGGATGCTTCTTTCACATCTTGCATACGTTGAAACGGAAGTGACAGTACGCATGCCCACACTGCATGTTCAACAGGAAACAGGCATCACTTCCACACCCCCTAAACCTCCCCCTGCCCCCACCCCCCACCCCCACCCCCCACGACCCCCCTCCCATCCCTCTCTACTCCCTTTCCCCGTCTTTATTCTAATCTTGAGAGAGGAAACGGCTGTGTGTATACCAACGCCAGTGGAATGATGCATCCTATCTTAGAGGAAATCACAATGAATATCTGTTCGCAACAACCACGCCTCTGTGACCTGAGTGTTCAACAGAGACAAACACAGGAACTCGATACACAGTTCCCCTCCCCACCCAGAGTGCTGAACGAAAGGTGTATAAAACAATGCACATGTATGCTGAACAGCAGGGCAATGTGGCGAGAAATCCGCCTGTAATCCTGTACGCTAAATGGTAGAGCAACATGACAAGAAATACAACTGTATACCCTGTATGCTGAACGTTAAGGTAGAGTGGCAAGTGTCCATGAACAGAGTCAGTCGTGTGCGACAAAGTGGGACATCAGAACAGCACAGGAGGCAGCTGCTGTTCCCCGATGATCCGGTCTTTCATTTGATTATGATGGAATGCAGGAATTTTGTTTAATGTCCCGTCACACATATCAGTGATTGAAGACATTTTGTTAAAGTATTTATGAATACATTTGAGTATTATCGGTTAGAAATGGTGGGAGATGTGAATGAATGGAGAGTTGGGGGAAACTGGGCAAATGAGGGTAAAATGTGGGTGAAATTTGAAAAAAAGAAAAAAAAATCTAAACACAATTACAGGAAATTACTTAAAGGACTTCGTAAAAGAGAAGTCGTTAAACTGACAAGCGAAACAACTGATAATGAATGCAAATAGTCAAAAACATCAACGTTCTCAGTCACTTGTGAAGACACACTTTTGTGTACATAAGGCTTCATCAAGCTGCAGTCAAAAATTATATGCTCAATTGTCAGGTTACTAAAGCATATGCATTGACATTAGAACAATACTTGGTCCGTAATGAATTTGATAATAGTCTGAGAGCTGAACTCAGATGGAATGTGTCTTGCCAAAGTTACATCCGCACTCTCTCGGCCAAGAGGGCTTCAGGACAGTCGGTGTTGGGATGGTCCTCAAAGGCCAGCTAGCCCCCTAGGCTGCAGCACGAACAGCCTGTGCAGTCTTTCCCCCTAGTTTGAAAGTGATATCCCTTCAAAAAAGATTAAGCTGTGAACGAATTCCCACTGCAGCGGGGGAGAAACTGTTGTTCACACAGCTGTAACGTCGCTGTTGGCCAAACAGTTGTTCACACAGTTCTAACGTCGCTGTTGGCCAAACAGTTGTTCACACAGCTGTAACGTCGCTGTTGGCCAAACAGTTGTTCACACAGCTGTAACGTCGCTGTTGGCCAAACAGTTGTTCACACAGCTGTAACGTCGCTGTTGGCCAAACAGCTGTTCACACAGCTGTAACGTCGCTGTTGGCCAAACAGTTGTTCACACAGTTCTAACGTCGCTGTTGGCCAAACAGTTGTTCACACAGCCGTAACGTCTCTTTTGGCCAAACAGTTGTTCACACAGCTGTAACGTCGCTGTTGGCCAAACAGTTGTTCACACAGCTGTAACGTCGCTGTTGGCCAAACAGTTGTTCACACAGCTGTAACGTCGCTGTTGGCCAAACAGTTGTTCACACAGCTGTAACGTCGCTGTTGGCCAAACAGTTGTTCACACAGCTGTAACGTCGCTGTTGGCCAAACAGCTGTTCACACAGCTCTAACGTCGCTGTTGGCCAAACTGTAAGAGATGCCAGTTCCACAGACTACGAGATGCCAGTCCCATGGAATGACTGAGAGTGGCAAGTAATAAAAATGCAGTACACCAAAACACCATGCATGCTGAACAGCAGAACAAACTGGCAAGAAACACACACGTGCATCCGGTAAGCTGTAAACTCACACCACCACCCTGACATGCGGGCAGCACGAGCAGGTATCGGGGTGCATGTAGTCTCCTCACCCACCCTGCATGGAGAGAGAGCCAGGAGGGAGAAGGGCAGTGAGGGGGGGGGGGGCGGAATCAAATCACAGTGTGATGGCATTTTCTCAAGGCATCCACCGCACACGCGCACACGCACACACATACATGACCTCCAGAGATTTCTTTTGGAAGCAAGCAAGCAGCACACAGTCAAAACAGAGCGACGAGTGCAGTGCATAGCCATATCCAGCATCAACCGAGTGACGCGAGCTGTGATGTAAGCGACCGACGCCCAGACGAGTTAGACACAAACTGATGCCCAGATAGCTAGCACGCACACTCAAACCATGATTCTGAAGTGACGCCTTCTCAGTGGGTAGAAATATATATACTGTAGATGTAAAACATGATCTCAGTGATGCAGTGAGGAGAGGGGGGGGGGAGGAAGGGGGAGGGCGGCGTGAAACACGTGACAGTTGTACATCGCACCTTTGAAATCACGGAGCCTGGCCGGAGCTGCTCTCCGGTGCCAGCAGTGTGTAGCAGAGCAGGAAGTGCGGGAGGGGGGAGGGGGAGTAGACAGGAGTGGGGGGGTGGGGGTGGGGAACTATTCACAGCATTTGCACACACCATCTGGCTCTGGTGTTCCCATCATGTTCTATGCTCTGACATTACAGCACAACATCCATGGCTTTCCAGACCACCACCTTCCATCACCACCACCCACTTGAAACTCTTGTTAGCTGGCTGCTTTCTGTGTGAGCACTGAGATGTATGTGAATACAATGTAAATACATGTACTGCATGTCTATGTGCGTGGGTCGTGATCCACTTGTTTTTGTTTGTCAGGCTTCCGTTTGTGTGAAGAGTCACAGAGCCACACTGCAGCTTGTTTGGTTTACACAGAGACAATGAACACTGATAAACAACACCGCGTGAGACTGTGTGTGTGTGTGTGTGTGTGTGTGTGTGTGTGTGTGTGTCTGTCTGTCTGTCTGTCTGTCTGATGGAGAGAGAGACAGGCAGGAAGACAGTGAGACACAGGAAGAGATACGGACAGACATTCTGCTTGTGCGAGTGAGTCAATGAGGCAGACAGACAGACAGACAGACTGACAGACAGACAAACAGAAATCCAATGCTCCCTGAGCCCCCCCACCTCCTCACTCCCACCCTCATCACACCCCCACCCCGTACCGCACCGC
>NC_134887.1:41516512-41649012 GCF_041734735.1 Babylonia areolata | reverse complement strand
GAAGAAAGTGAAGAAAGCGGACAGTCAGTGGTGGTGGTGGGTAGTGGAGGGTCTTTCTTTCCACCGTTCAAACCCCGCAATGTCTGCGGTGAGGAATGCCGGTGGAGCAAGACGCCAGCCTCCAGCAACAATGAGCACCCAGAGCGAGCACCTCCTCACTTGCACAGCTCGCGCCACACGGCAAACTGCACCTGGTTTTCAGCACAGCTCGCCTCCAGTCAGGAACCTGTCGTCTGCTCAAGCCTCCCCTGCTCACTCACTCCCCTCTCTCCCTCTCTCAACACAGCCAGCAGTTTTAGTTGCGGATCTCAGGGAATCGTCTGCCTCTGTGGCGCGACGCGTTGTTCGCCCGGTAGCCTTGTGTTTGCCCGATACGAGGTTTACTGAACTTCTTCTGCCTCCTGTTGTTGAACACCCACTGCCGGGTAGGAGTGAGTTTGAGAAAGTTGGGTCGTGGTGGTGGGTGGGTTGCAAGGGGAGGGGGGGGGGAAGGGAAAGGGGTGGGGGAGGGGAGGGTGGAAAATCACCGTGTGCAAGGACAACCGAGTGGGATGTAGGTGTGTGTGTGAGAGAGAACGATCGCGGAACTTTTTATTTCATGTTTCTGTTTATTTCAAATTGGTGAGCACTTCTTCTGTACGACGCTCCGACGACTCTTCACAGAGTTGGTGGAGAAGAAGAAGAAGAAGAAGAAGAAGAAAGAGGAAGTAGAAGATGTATTTTCGTTCTGTTTTGCCGCGTCTGTGGAAGTTCTTCAGTTCAGAAACAAAGTAATTTTTCAAAAGTGGCCGCGTGCCGATCAGTTGTAAACTGATTCATAATTGATGAGACGTCGCATTTATACAGTCAAACGTGGTTGTTGTTTTTTGTGTTTTGTTTTGTTTTGTTTTGTTTGTTTGTTTTTTGTTTGTTTTTTTGGTGTGTGTTTTTTTTTCATTAGGAGGAAGGTGGCAGTATGGTCAAAACGCTTCTCTGCCAATTCAGTGTCTGGGGTCGATTCGATTCCCGCTCTCGCCATCAGTTTCTTCCAAGTTCGGTTAAAGATAAGACGCAGCGTCCAGTCATTGGAATGAGACGATGAACCTTTCGGGGACCTCGAGTATTGCCCGTACTTGGCGCACTGAAAAGAACCCATGGCAACAAAGCTGTTGTCCGCTGGCGAAAATATGTGGATGAAACCCACCATGACCGGTACACAAATGAAAATGCATGCACTCAGGACCCGGCCTGACTAGTGTGTTCAGTTGTGTTATGCTGCTGAAACTGATGCGGCATCTGCACTCACGCACACACCGGGCCATTCAGGACTGGCACACACACACACACACACACACACACATTGGCACACACACACTGTCAGTGACACCGTCTGAGACGCGCGCGCTCGCGCACACCCACATAAACACACAATGAGACGCGCGCGCACAGTGCACACACACACACACACACACACACACACACACACACACACACACACACACGGTCTCAGTGTAAAAAACGAAGAGAGAAAAAAGGGGGGGGGGGGGACAGGGGGAAGACTTCAGGCACTGCAGACAGACAGACAGATAAAAAAAATAGGAGACACAGACAGACAGACAGACAGATATCACGTCACCACGACACACATTGCCGTTCCCCCAACACCACACAGTTCCGGTCAATGTGCTTCAGTCGTGAAATAAACAGTGGGATCGTTCGCACGTTTTGTCGCTGTTCAAGTGGGTGGCACTCACATGAATATATCATGATGCCCCCTCCCCCTTCCGTCCCCAAGTGTCCCCCCTAAGGCCCTCCCCCCCCCCCCCCACCCCCACCCCCGCCCCCCATCCCCCAATCCCGCCTACTGCTAACGCGAGCTGTCATTGATCAGTTCGGCTTGCAACGGTCGTATTCACTCCTCCGTTTGTTTCAGGGCAGTGATGATGGTGAACTGTAAAACGTCGGATGGGAGCATGTCTGTGTGCCCCCAGGTCTATGTGCCCCTGCCCCCAGGTCTATGTGCGCCCGGGTCTATGTGCCCCTGCCCCCAGGTCTATGTGCCCCTGCCCGCAGGTCGATGTGCCCCCAGGTCTATGTTTCCCCCAGGTCTAAGTTCCCCCAGGTCTTAGTTCCCCCAGGTCAGGTCTGTGTTTCCCCCAGGTCTAAGTTCCCCCAGGTCTATGTTCCCCCAGGTCTAAGTTCCCCCAGGTCTAAGTTTCCCCAGGTCAGGTCTGTGTTTCCCCCAGATCTAAGTTCCCCCAGGTCTAAGTTTCCCCAGGTCTAAGTTCCCCCAGGTCTAAGTTCCCCCAGGTCTAAGTTTCCCCAGGTCTAAGTTCCCCCAGGTCTAAGTTTCCCCAGGTCAGGTCTGTGTTTCCCCCAGGTCTAAGTTTCCCCAGGTCAGGTCTTTGTTTCCTCCAGGTCTAAGTTCCCCCAGGTCTAAGTTTCCCCAGGTCAGGTCTGTGTTTCCTCCAGGTCTAAGTTTCCCCAGGTCTAAGTTTCCCCAGGTCAGGTCTGTGTTTCCTCCAGGTCTAAGTTCCCCCAGGTCTTAGTTCCCCCAGGTCAGGTCTGTGTTTCCCCCAGGTCTAAGTTCCCCCCTTCATGGCTAAAGTAAATTATCTTATCGCGCACGACAACAAAACAGTCTGTTCTACCTCTTAGGAGGAAAACAAAACAAAAATGAAAGAGACACCTTCATTGTGAAGCTGACGGGTGTTGGGTTTTTTGGTTGGTTGGTTGGTTGTTGTTTTTGTTGTTGCTGTTGTTTAAGATTGGAAAGTGGGTGAGGCAAACAGAGATCTAGAACCAAAGAAATTTAATGCAAAGGCCACCAGCCTGTCCACATGAAAACACGTGGGCGTTCACACGGACATAACGACATAACATATGAAGGTCAGTGCCACCTCGTTGTCAGGGGTTTGAAGGCCACCAGCCTGTCCACATGAAAACACGTGGGCGTTCACACGGACATAACGACATAACATATGAAGGTCAGTGCCACCTCGTTGTCAGGAGTCTGAAAACGGCAACAGTTGTTGTTTTTCTGTTCTGTTGTTGTTGTTGTTGTTGTTGTTGTGTTTTTGTTTGTTTCTTTCTTTGTTGCTTTTAGGTGGTGGTGGTGGTGTTCGGTTGCTTTGTTTTTTTTTTGTTGTTTTTTTTACTTGCTTTAGACAGTGATCGATATATTGATTGTAGGTGGCAAGATTGGTACATGATTATTTGTGTGAGAGAGAGAGAGAGAGATTAAACAAGCGCTGTCATAGGTAGGCCCATGTACCTTTGTGAGTTGTCTCAGCAAGAGGAAACTCCTGTTTGATGATTTAGGTGGTTTGTTGTTGTTTTTTTTGTGTGGCTTTTTTGTTGTTGTTGTTGTTGTTGTTGTTTTGTTGTTGTTGTTTTTTTGTAGATGTTGTTGTTAAGATAGAGCTGTGCGTCAGACACTTCCGGCTGTCAGGATTTCAGTCAAGATGGCAAGATAACTGAATGTTGACTGCATGACACTCCCTTCCAACTGACCTTGACTGATGACATGTAAACTTCGTGCAAAAAAGCACTCTCTCTCGCTCTCGCTCTCTCTCTCTGAAACGAATTCGGACGAGAAGTTGTCAACAACAGGATGTATCTTTTTTGTGTGATGCTTTTGAATATTGTTCTTTATTCTTCTTTTGGCTGATGACGTAGTTTTCTTTTCACACACGATGATGGGACTGCGAACTCTATTATTGTGATCATTTGCGCAAGGCCGCGACCTTTCTTAAGTTAAAAGTTAACATGTCAAAAAATGATGTCAGTGATTTTGTTTCGAAAGGGTGTCCATTTAAGTGCAATGGAAAGAGCCTTACGCAATGGTGTGTCAGGATTGTTTTTCTCTCCACACGTTAACGTTTTGTTGCTGCTTGTAAAAGATCTCGCAAGTGTGGCCGGATGTGTGGTGTTATGTATCATGGTAAAGTGATATGTTCTCAACATTCGTTTGAATTGTACATCATTTTTTTTTATTCTCAGTTAAACCGATAATACACTGTAGGTTTGGGGAAGGTTTCAGGTCCTATAGCTTGTTAGGGCCATTCAAGGCTAAAGGTTTCAGGTCCTATAGCTTTTTAGGGCCATTCAAAGCTAAAGGTTTCAGGTCCTATAGCTTTTTAGGGCCATTCAAGGCTAAAAGTTTCAGTTCATTCAAGGCTAAAGGTTTCAGGCCCTATAGCTTTTTATGGTCATTCAAGGCTAAAGGTTTCAGGTCATATAGCTTTTTACAGCCATTCAAGGCTGAAGGTTTCAGGTCACATAGCTTTTCACGGCTATCGAGGCAGTGAATTCACACCCGCCGTGTCCAGGGATCGACACAGGAAGGAGCAGGGGTGCTGAGGCAGAATCGGGACTTGTGCTGGACCGAGTGTTCACCAGTGATCAGGGTTCGAGGCCCCGTTGTTGGTAAAAGCAGTGCTGAGTCCTCGGGAAGGGTACACTTCACTCAGAATTCCTCACTGACCACCCGGCCAGGTGTGGATGGGTGCCTGACTTAGGTTACGGGTGGAGGGTTAAAACCCGGGCGGTGTAAGGGGAGCATTGAGTCCCACCTTCATTACGACCAAAGTGGGCAGTGAATTTTTGATAGTAATCTCTGTATCTCGGAATCGGCAGAGAAGGTAGGGCCCTTTTTTTCTTATCTTATTATTTTTTAAGAACAGTGTTTCACACAGCGCATAAAAAAAATAATAAAACACACACACACACACACACACACACACACACACACACACACACACACACACACACACACACCTACACACACACACACACACACACACACACACACACACACACACACACACAGCAGTATACGTTGCCAGTCCAGTGGATATTATACCGAGAGACAAAGAACAAACGCAGAAGGACTTTGTAAGGTCTCTGCAATAACTGACCCCGGGCAGGACGTGACCGACCTTTCCATGACTTCAGTCCAGTCACTGCCTGATGACTGACCAGCTCGGTGCGGGAAAATAATCACTGGACTGAGATGCAGGCCAGTGGAAGAAATAAGGCGGTCAAGCTTGCAGTCCACGGCTGATACGAGATGTAAGGAATGTGAAGGTTTTCCCTCAGGTCGCTCCTTGTTTCACGTGCATGGCACTGACCTATACATGGACACCAGTACCTGAGGTGTTAGTGTCTGTGGCCTGTACATGAACACCAGTACCTGAAATGTTAGTGTCTGTGGCCTGTACATGAACACCAGTACCTGAGATGTTAGTGTCTGTGGCCTGTACATGAACACCAGTACCTGAGATGTTAGTGTCTGGCCTGTACATGAACACCAGTACCTGAGATGTTAGTGTCTGTGGCCTGTACATGAACACCAGTACCTGAGGTGTTAGTGTCTGGCCTGTACATGAACACCAGTACCTGAGATGTTAGTGTCTGTGGCCTGTACATGAACACCAGTACCTGAGATGTTAGTGTCTGTGGCCTGTACATGAACACCAGTACCTGAGGTGTTAGTGTCTGTGGCCTGTACATGAACACCAGTACCTGAGGTGTTAGTGTCTGTGGCCTGTACATGAACACCAGTACCTGAGATGTTAGTGTCTGTGGCCTGTACATGAACACCAGTACCTGAGATGTTAGTGTCTGTGGCCTGTACATGAACACCAGTACCTGAGGTGTTAGTGTCTGTGGCCTGTACATGAACACCAGTACCTGAGGTGTTAGTGTCTGTGGCCTGTACATGAACACCAGTACCTGAGATGTTAGTGTCTGGCCTGTACATGAACACCAGTACCTGAGATGTTAGTGTCTGTGGCCTGTACATGAACACCAATACCTGAGATGTTAGTGTCTGTGGCCTGTACATGAACACCAGTACCTGAGGTGTTAGTGTCTGTGACCTGTACATGAACACCAATACCTGAGATGTTAGTGTCTGTGGCCTGTACATGAACACCAGTACCTGAGGTGTTAGTGTCTGTGGCCTGTACATGAACACCAGTACCTGAGGTGTTAGTGTCTGTGGCCTGTACATGAACACCAGTACCTGAGGTGTTAGTGTCTGTGGCCTGTACATGAACACCAGTACCTGAGGTGTTAGTGTCTGTGGCCTGTACATGAACACCAGTACCTGAGGTGTTAGTGTCTGTGGCCTGTACATGAACACCAGTACCTGAGGTGTTAGTGTCTGTGGCCTGTACATGAACACCAGTACCTGAGGTGTTAGTGTCTGTGGCCTGTACATGAACACCAGTACCTGAGGTGTTAGTGTCTGTGGCCTGTACATGAACACCAGTACCTGAGGTGTTAGTGTCTGTGGCCTGTACATGAACACCAGTACCTGAGATGTTAGTGTCTGTGGCCTGTACATGAACACCAGTACCTGAGGTGTTAGTGTCTGTGGCCTGTACATGAACACCAGTACCTGAGATGTTAGTGTCTGGCCTGTACATGAACACCAGTACCTGAGGTGTTAGTGTCTGTGGCCTGTACATGAACACCAGTACCTGAGATGTTAGTGTCTGTGGCCTGTACATGAACACCAGTACCTGAGGTGTTAGTGTCTGTGGCCTGTACATGAACACCAGTACCTGAGATGTTAGTGTCTGTGGCCTGTACATGAACACCAGTACCTGAGGTGTTAGTGTCTGTGGCCTGTATACAAACTTCAGCAGTGACGGGTACAGGTACAAAGCCTGCAGACCACAGTGTGCACGAGGAAGAGGAGAGAGGGGTGGGTGGGGGAAGGGGGGGGGAGAGGGAGGGCCACGCCAACTGCGCCGGAACTGTACGGGTGGAACAGAAAGAGTGGATGAAGTGGGATGGGTGAGAGGCCGGGTGGAGTCACTGAGATGTAAACAATGTGTGCAGGTCAGTCAGTGGCTGGTGAGGGCGAGGGAGTGGGGGGGGGGGGGTAGGAGGTCATGGGGGATAGGGGGTTATGTGGGGTGTTTGGGGATAGGGGGTTATGGGGGTGTTGGGGGATAGGGGGTCCTGGGGGTGTTGGGGGATAGGGGGTCATGGGTGTATTGGGGATAGGGGGTTGTGGGGTGGGTGGGGGATAGGGGGTCACGGGGTGTTGGGGATAGGGGGTCATGTGGGATAGGGGGTCACGGGTGTGTTGGGGGATATGTGGTCATGGGGTGTTGGGGGATAGGTGGTCATGGGGGTGTTGGGGGATAGGGGTCATGGGGTGTTGGGGGATAGGGGTCATGGGGTGTTGGGGATAGGGGTGTTGGGGGATAGGGGTCATGGGGTGTTGGGGGATAGGGGTCATGGGGTGTTGGGGGATAGGGGTCATGGGGGGGTTGGGGGATAGGTGGTCATGGGGTGTTGGGGATAGGGGTCATGGGGTGTTGGGGGATAGGGGGTCATGGTGTGTTGGGGGATAGGGGTCATGGGATGTTGGGGGATAGGGGTCATGGTGTGTTGGGGGATAGGTGGTCATGGGGTGTTGGGGGATATGGGGGTCATGGGGTGTTGGGGGATAGGGGGTCATGGGGGTGGGATGGGCGGGAGGGGGCGGGGGTCAGACGGAAGTAGACTGAAGGTGTGGGGTGGTCAGTACAGTACATACAGTAATACTAACAGTGTGGGAGGGAGATGGCTAGTTTGTGGGATTCCTTTTTTATTGTCTTTTTTTTCTGGGCTCTCTTCCCCCCACCCCACCCCCGCCCCTGCCTCCCCCTCCCCGCCAACCCCTCCACCCCCACACCCTCCTATCCTACACAGTGCACTGAGGTGTGTGTTGATAAATAGAAGAGCATAATTATGCTGTGGTCTGCTCTCTTTGGCGGTGCAGGTCAGTCAGTGGTTGGTGGGATCGGGGGGTGGGGGTTGGGGGAGGTTTGTGGGGGTGGAGGGAGGTGGGAGGGGTCAGAACTGGACTGAAGGTCTGTGGAGTGTGGTCAGTACAATACGTCCAGCGTAGTGTGGGAGGGAGGGGGAGATGTGCAGTTAGTGGGCTTCATTTTTTACCTTTTTTTCTGGGCTCTCCAGGAGGGGGTCAGTACTAGTACAGTATAGACTGGAGGTCTGTGGTGTGGGCAGTACAGTGCAGTGCAGTACAGTGTGGGAGGGAGATGTGCAGTTAGTGGGCTTCATTTTTACCTCTTTTTTTTTTCTTCTTTTTTGTCCGGGCTCAGTCTCCACCCAACTATACTACACGGTGCACTGAGGTGTATGTATGTTGATATATAATTATAAAAAGCTGTATATCCTGTCTTTGGTACAAGTCAGCACCCAGTCCCCCACAACCCTCACACCAGCCTGTGTCGGGGTGTGGGGGTGGGGGTGAGGGGCTGGAGGGTGTGTGTGGGGGGGGGGGGGGGGGGGGTGGAGGAGGGGGCAATCAGCCATCCCTCAGTGGAGACAGGCCCCACGAGGCTGAAGGCTGGAACTACACACACACGTGAGGAGGGGGGTGGGGTGGGGTGTGGAGGGGGAGAAGGTGTGGAGGTCAGGATGGAGGGAGGGCTGGGTGAGTCATGTCCGTTAGGTCAGTGGGGGTGGAGGGGAGTGGTCAGGGCGTGGAGGTCAGGATGGAGGAAGGGCTGGGTGAGTCATGTCCATTAGGTCAGTGGGGGTGGCGGGGAGTGGTCAGGGCGTGGAGGTCAGGATGGAGGGAGGGCTGGGTGAGTCATGTCCGTTAGGTCAGTGGGGGTGGAGGGGAGTGGTCAGGGCGTGGAGGTCAGGATGGAGGGAGGGCTGGGTGAGTCATGTCCGTTAGGTCAGTGGGGGTGGAGGGGAGTGGTCAGGGCGTGGAGGTCAGGATGGAGGAAGGGCTGGGTGAGTCATGTCCGTTAGGTCAGTGGGGGTGGAGGGGAGTGGTCAGGGCGTGGAGGTCAGGATGGAGGAAGGGCTGGGTGAGTCATGTCCATTAGGTCAGTGGGGGTGGCGGGGAGTGGTCAGGGCGTGGAGGTCAGGATGGAGGAAGGGCTGGGTGAGTCATGTCCATTAGGTCAGTGGGGGTGGCGGGGAGTGGTCAGGGCGTGGAGGTCAGGATGGAGGAAGGGCTGGGTGAGTCATGTCCGTTAGGTCAGTGGGGGTGGCGGGGAGTGGTCAGGGCGTGGAGGTCAGGATGGAGGAAGGGCTGGGTGAGTCATGTCCGTTAGGTCAGTGGGGGTGGCGGGGAGTGGTCAGGGCGTGGAGGTCAGGATGGAGGAAGGGCTGGGTGAGTCATGTCCGTTAGGTCAGTGGGGGTGGCGGGGAGTGGTCAGGGCGTGGAGGTCAGGATGGAGGGAGGGCTGGGTGAGTCATGTCCGTTAGGTCAGTGGGGGTGGCGGGGAGTGGTCAGGGCGTGGAGGTCATGCACACAGTAGCGGTCACTGCAGTGTGACCCATCAAGGTCAAGGTTTTTACAGCGGTGATGTCATCACGGGCACCCGGTCCAGTCTGGGACACGGGGTGGTTTTGTACCCTGTGACACACAGTGGGGAGGTTGAACGGGTGGCTTTGTACCCTGTGACACACAGTGGGGAGGTTGAACGGGTGGCTTTGTACCCTGTGACACACAGTGGGGAGGTTGAACGGGTGGCTTTGTACCCTGTGACACACAGTGGGGAGGGTGAACGGGTGGCTTTGTACCCTGTGACACACAGTGGGGAGGGTGAACGGGTGGCTTTGTACCCTGTGACACACAGTGGGGAGGTTGAACGGGTGACTTTGTACCCTGTGACACACAGTGGGGAGGTTGAACGGGTGGCTTTGTACCCTGTGACACACAGTGGGGAGGTTGAACTGGTGACTTTGTACCCTGTGACACACAGTGGGGAGGGTGAACGGGTGGCTTTGTACCCTGTGACACACAGTGGGGAGGTTGAACGGGTGGTTTTGTACCCTGTGATACAGTGGGTGGCTTTGTACCCTATGACACACAGTGGGGAGGGTGAACGGGTGGCTTTGTACCCTGTGACACACAGTGGGGAGGGTGAACGGGTGGCTTTGTACCCTGTGACACACAGTGGGGAGGCTGAACGGGTGGCTTTGTACCCTGTGACACACAGTGGGGAGGGTGAACGGGTGGCTTTGTACCCTGTGACACACAGTGGGGAGGTTGAACGGGTGGCTTTGTACCCTGTGACACAGTGGGGAGGTTGAACGGGTGGCTTTGTACCCTGTGACACACAGTGGGGAGGTTGAACGGGTGGCTTTGTACCCTGTGACACAGTGGGGAGGTTGAACGGGTGGCTTTGTACCCTGTGACACACAGTGGGGAGGTTGAACGGGTGGCTTTGTACCCTGTGACACACAGTGGGGAGGTTGAACGGGTGGCTTTGTACCCTGTGACACACAGTGGGGAGGCTGAACGGGTGGCTTTGTACCCTGTGACACACAGTGGGGAGGTTGAACGGGTGGCTTTGTACCCTGGTTCTGTGACGAAGATGCACATCCTCATTTCTCCCTCCCCTTTGCGGCTTTCTGTCCCAGAATAAAACAGTGGCCGTTCGGAAATGTTCACTTCACTCCCACTGGTTAATATAAATGGCATATACTAACCCCTTCCTTCTCTGTATCTCTCTCTCCCTCCTCCCTCCCCCCGGCCACCCCCCTCCCCCCTCATCCCACCCGTCACACTCACTGACGGGATGAGTTGTTCCCCCCCCCCTCCAATCCACCCACCCCCCTGTTCCCCTTAGTCACCGTCAGTGCTGTAGTAGTTGTGTTATGACGTGTTCTTCTGCTGCCCCCCCTGCTCCCCCACTCCCCTCCACCCGCCTTTCTTCACCCCCCACACCCCCACCTCACTCTTCCTCACTGTCTTCTATATAGTGTTAGTCACCAAAGTTCCCCCCCTCCCCCCAATCCATCCGCCCCCCCCCCCCCTCCCCTCAGTCCTGTCAGTGAATCATTTTCTGGGTCGTGAAGGGGGCTGGGAATGGGATGGGATGGGATGGGATGGGATGGGGTGGGATGGGAGGCACCGATGACAGAAACAAAGACTGGAACAAAGAAAGTGACAGGTAACCGGAAAGAGGGGGAAAAAAGACGCAGATGTCTTATCACTGGTGATGTGATTAGGTAACGATTCTTTTCCTTTTTTTTTTTTCTTCTTCTTCTTCTACTGACTGCCCATACACCCACTGTTCCCCCCCCCCTCTCCCTACGCATCCCTCAACGACTATTCCCTTCTCCCTCCCCCCCAACCTCCCAACCCCAACACCTCCCTTACTTACTGTTATATACACCCTTCTCCCGCCTCCGCAACACACACACACACACACACACACACACACACACACACACACACACACACACACACACACACACACACACACATGCACCTCTTCACTCCTTGTTTCCACCTCCTCCTTTCCAGGTCAGCTGTGTGCTGGGTTCGCTCCTCTACTGCTGACCGTGGTGATGTCCCCGGGTCACTGAACACCCAGCGGTAAACAGTGACGTCAGCCTGCCCACGTGCGTTTTATTCGGTGGAGCGAACGGTGGGCCACTGGCAATGCGTCCGACTAGGAATGAATAACATAAACTTTGTGTGTGACGGGTCACAGGGATTGGACTTTTAGTCTTCTTCTTCTTCTTCGTTCGTGGGCTGCAACTCCCACGTTCACTGGTATGTACACGAGTGAATGACCGTAGCCATACTCCGTTTTCGGGGAGTGAGCATGTTGGGTATATTCTCGTTTCCATAACCCACCGAGCGCTGACATGGATTACAGGATCTTTAACGTGCGTATTTGATCTTCTGCTTGCGTGTACACACGGAGTGGGTTCAGGCACTAGCAGGTCTGCACATGTTGACCTGGGAGATCGGAAAATCCTCCACCCTTGACCCAATAGGCGCCGTCACCGAGATTCGAACCCGGGTCCCTCAGATTGAAAGTCCAACGCTTTAACCACTCAGCTGTTGCGCTCGTCGGACTTTCAGTCTGAATTCCCGAGTTCAAACACCAATCCACATCTCACTGAGTTATTTGCGGGCATAAAACACAACACACACTTCAAACCGTTCGGAAAGGGTTAGTTGTTGTGGTTTAGTATATTCTGGATGTAAAGACGGTTGGGGGGGGGGGGGGGGGAGGGGACAACAACAAACAGACAAAAGCATTAACCCCTTGGCTCTGCTAAGAAGTGTGCTTGTCGGTGAAAGGCTGCACCCTCGCTGAGGTAAGACAGAGCTTACACTTACAGGTCAGGATGTTAGTCACCAATCTTTATTTGCACTTCCTCCTCTTCAGTAGGACTGCGCTACTTTTCTACAGTCCTATTTTAGCGTCCTAGATTCAGGGACCTATTTTACCGGCAGTTGTTGTGCAAAGACGAAACGATATATCCATCAGTATATGTTGTAACCCATTTTCAGTGGTTTTAGACTTCCACTTTGAACGTTATTTTACTCAGTTCTGATGCCGATATAGTCACTAAACTGACGTGCCGCTGTCGTGCTGTCTCTGTAAACAAAACACATGGCGGTTTGAAACGATAAGTGTCGGTTCAGGTTCATATATGGGTCATCTCGCGTCGTGTTGTGCCTGTTTCTTGATTGGAAGGTCGGTTACACACATGTCATTTCTCATACACCTTCGTTGCAAAACACGCGAAAAATAATTGTTTGAATTGTGTGCAATTATTTAGGACGCTAAAATAGGACATTACCCCAATGGCACTACTTAAAAGTTCACTTAAGAAATGGTAACTGCATTTCAAACAATGCCATACTGATCCCGTTTCACAAAAGATCAGCAGTAAAGGGGACAATCTTCAGCTTTCTTGGAAGAACAAACTGATGGGCACTGACGTCTCCAGAGGTGAAGCTTTAAAAACAAAGGCGGAAGACAAGACTGACAAGACAGAGATCGACGTTTGATGGATTGGCCAAACTAAAACTGTTCCAACAAAGAACAGCCAGCTATTTCTAAACATTTTGGGAGGAAAAGGGGGGCAGTAGAATAAACTACGGGGGAGAGGGGGGAGGGGGGAGAGAGGGGGAGCTATTTTAAAACATTTTTGGAGGAAAGGGGGGCAGTAGAATGGAGGGGAGGGAAGGGGGGGGGAGGAGAGGGGGCCTATTTTAGTCCAGCATTTTTGGAGGAAAGGGGGGCAATAGAATAAAGGGAGGGGGGAGGGAGGGAGGGGGGAGAGAGAGAGGGAGCTATTTTAAAATAACATTTTTGGAGGAAAGAGGGCAATAGAATAAAGGGGGCTTGGGGTGGGAAGGGGAGAGGGGGGGGGCGGCGGGGGGGCTATTTTAAAACAACATTTTGGGAGGAAAGGGGGTCAGTAGAATGATGGGAAGGGAAGGAGGGGGAGGGAAGAAGGGGGAGGGAAGGAGGGGGAGGGAAGTGGAACGGGAGCACGAAACAAACTGGCTGCTGGGGGTGGGGGGGGGGGGATCCCGAAAATGAGAACAATTAAGAGAAGAAGAAGAAGAAATACGACCATTCTAGGACGGTATGCGTGACGTTGATGACGACAGCAAAAGAGTCGGTCACTGATGACAGTGGAGAGGCCGGAGCGGATCACGTCAGACGGCTGAGGGTGACGTCATGCAATCAGTGTCAGAAGTGGTTCGTGGTGTTAGGCGCACGTGCTGAAATGTTCAGTGTCCCGCAGAACTGGCTGCAATATCGCCATGTCTGGCTGTTCCGTAGAGTCGTTGATACTGTCCGGACAGCGGAGGGGGGGTGTGGTGGGTGACACAAGTCTCTCTCTCTCTCTCTCTCTAGCTCTGGAGTGATGGCCTAGAGGTAACGCGTCCGCCTTGGAAGCGAGAGAATCTGAGCGCGCTGGTTCGATTCCCGGCACAGTCGCCAGTATCCCCCCCCCCCCCAACCCCCTCCACTAGACCTTGAATGGTGGTCAGGACGCTAGTCACTCGGATGATACGATAAGCCGAGGTCTCATATATGTGCAGCATGCACTTAGCGCACGTAAAAGAACCCACGGTAACAAAAAGGTTGTCCCTGGCAAAATTCTGTAGAAAAGTCCACTTCGATAGGAAAACTTTTTTTTTTAACTGCAAGCAGGAAAAAAAATGGTGGCGCTCTCAGTGTAGCGACGCGCTCTCACTGGGGAGAGCAGCCCGAATTTCACACACATAAATCTGTTGTGACCACACAAAAAAAGAAGAAAAAAAAGAGTAATACAATACAATACAATACAATACAATAGCTCTTCTTCATATACGCACTCATTTCTTCAGTGATATTTCCCGTCTCTGACCGTCCGGAAAGAGTCTCGTAAATAAACGATCGCGCTTCCGCCTTTAAAGGTCAAGTAGTTAAGTGGCTGGGTCTTGGTGGCCTCTAACCACGATCTTCTGTCCTCGCCATTTTATTGGGTTTCGAGGGGCAAGCAGTTAAAGCTGGGTGTGTTCGTGCTGATATGGGTTTCGCTGGGATCTTTAATGTGGATACAATAATGCTCAGCTATATTTCGTTGCGAAAGTTCTGTCGTTTGGCGTATATTGAACAACGAAGGGGTTCTGTGCATGTTGGCTACTGAGTGTACACACTGTAGTGATATGAAGACACAAACATTGACATGAAGAGTGTTCTGTCAACTCGTACACTGACAGAGAAGGTTCTGTATGTCACTGTACATTGACACAAAGGACCATCAAATATACCTAATTTCTCTGACCATCAAATATACCTAATTTCTCTGACCATCAAATATAATTCTCTGACCATCAAATATACCTAATTTCTCTGACCATCAAATATACCTAATTTCTCTGACCATCAAATATAATTCTCTTACCATCAAATATACCTAATTTCTCTGACCATCAAATATAATTCTCTGACCATCAAATATACCTAACCTGGTAACGCTCTAGTTTCGCCTTAAGAGCTTACACCCTTGGTAAATGTACAGCATTACGTGATATGAAATTACGGCCCAAAATCAAAAGCTGACCTAACGTAAAATAAGGACCCCCCCCCCCCCCACACACACACACACACACACCCAACCCTCCATCCACAAAATTTATATTGAGGCACTGCCAGGATTCAGTCGCCTAGACCTTCCAGACAAGAATTAAGTTGGCTCACAAAGTACCGGCTTACTGTAAAAAATTATGAGGAAAAAAAATTAAATGTTGACCAAACGTAACCAAAAAAAAAAAAAAAAAATACGGATCTTCCTCTTCCACCCACGAAAACATTGTGGCTCTGCCGGGATTCGATCCTCGACCACCCATGCAGACAGGTTTAAGCGGGTTCACGAACCACTGGATCACTGCGCCGCCAGTCAGTCAGTCAGTCTGGTTGGAGATAATAAAATGGGTGTGTGTCTTCACCAAGTGAAGCTGCCGTGTCCGATGTTTGCGGGTCACCCGGAGTGGTGGAGTGAGAGGCCTGGCTTCTGTCGTGAGAGCTGCCCGTGGCTGTCAGTGTCTGTGCGTGCACTGAGAGCACACACTGACGTGTCTTTCTTGGGGAAACGAAACGATTTCTTTTTTCTTTTTTTTCTTTTCTTTTTTTTTTCACGTGGGGTAGTGGAGTAAGCACAATATACTGCTTTTATCTTTTTTTGTTTTCTTTTTTTGTTTTCTTTTTCCTTTTCTTTTAAACATTCATCCCTCAAGGGGATAAAAGCTAACAATACAACCCCAACCAAAAGAAGGGGAAAAGAAATTTACACACACACTAAAGTGCACACGTACAAACATGCATGCCGCTTCATGTACACACAGACACTGATTAAACAAGCTCGCGCGCGCACGCACACGCACACACAAATCATCACTTTTTTTTTCATGTGTATAGGCCTAAATGAAAGCATACACAAAACCTATATGTACAAAGACGCTCTTCATGTTAGCCTGAAATCATCACATGATAAGAAAAACTCAGAGAGAGAGTAAGAAAGCGCTGTCATAGTTATGAGCATTTGTCTCTGAGCAAGTGCAAATAGCCGCTTGTTGATTCAAGTGGTTTGAGACGTGGAGGACCAACCCAGTGACAGACGCCGGGGTATTATGACAGTGGGCTGTCGTGTTACTAGTTGGCCTGGAGAGTTCTACTTTAAAATCTCGGCGGTCCTTTCCGCTTTCCGCTTCTCTCTATCCGAGTTTTTTTAACACGTGCTATTCGAAGAGTATTAATTTGAAATTGTGTGTGTGTGTGTGTGTGTGTGTGTGTGTGTGTGCATGCGAGCATGCATGTCTGTGTGTATGTGAGCACAGTGCATGCTTGTGTGTGTGTGCCAGTGTACGAACATGCATGTCTGGGTGTATCAGATCATGAAAGTACGTGCGTCTGTGTGTGTGTGTATGTGTGTGTGTGTGTCAGTGCCGGTGTGTGTGTGTGTGCGCGCGCGCGCGCGTGCTTATCTGTTTGTATGTGAGCATGCATGCATGTATGTGTGTGTGTGTGTGTGTGTGTGTGCACTGATGCATGTCTGCCCGCCGGCGCCGTGTATGTGAGCATGCGTGTCGTAGTGTCGGTGTGCGTGCGCGGCGTGCAAGCATGCATGTGTGTATGTGTGTCAGTGTGTGTGTGCATGTGCACAAGTGTGTGTTGGGAGGAGTGGGGGGACAGGGGGGCGACGGGGTAGCTGCCTGAACCGGCTGCATGTAATGTGGCTTACACACGCTAGTCTGGCCTTGAGACTGTGAGACACAGATGAGAAGAGAGGGTCGATGAAGCCCCCCTTGCCACCCCCCACCCCCACCCCCCCACCCCTTTTTTTTTTTAAACTTCGTTCTCCCTTCCGTCCTGTACTCTAAGCGTTGACCCTAACCCGCACCCCTCTGCCTCCTTCCTTTCCCAAATGTGACCAGTTACCCAGCAATCCGGAAATGCTTTCCGCACACATCACACCGGCCCACAGACACAAGTGGAAGTGGGCTGTGTGTTGTCTGCTCTTGGCTTATTTGCGACAACAGTGCTGTCCCTTCTCTCTCTCTCTATTTCTGAGGATCGTCGTGCAGTTTTTCTGTATTTTAGGTTTGACGGTGTATTTTGAAGTTCACATGTATCGAAATGTCTCTGGATCTTCTTCTTCCTTTATACAACCAACATCATTATATTGATGATTCTGTTCGGTCAGTTTCTTCAAACCAGCAGGCTTGTGTGTAAGGTGTGTGTGTGTGTGCATGTGTGTGCGTTTGTGTGTGCATGAGTGCTGTGTATGTAATGTGTGTGCAGGTGAGACGCGCGTTTGCATGTGGGCTGGTAAATGTGTTGCAAATGTTTGCGAGTGTGAGAGAGAGAGAGAGAGAGTGTAGCTCACACTGCTATCTGTCACCAATTGGGGACACAGATACTTCGTGTTTGGTGTTTCATAAAATGTTTGAATAAAACTGTGTTAACAATACAAGATATTGTGTATTCCATTCATGTCTTGGGCAATACTCCTTATCTTATCTCATATAACACACACACACACACATTACAGAAACACACAAACACTGTACATCACATACACACACTCTGTACACATAAACGCACCACACGCTAACACACACACATACCCCCCTCTCCACACACACATACCCCTCTCTCCCCACACACACCGTACACACACATACCCCTCTCTCCACACACACACACCACACACATACCCATCTCTCCACACACACACCACACACACATACCCCTCTCTCCACACACACAACCACACACACACATCTCTCCATACCCCTCTCTCCCTACACACACCACACACCCCTCTCTCCACACACACACACACACCCCTCTCTCCCTACACACACCACACACACACATACCCATCTCTCCACACACATACACACACCACACACACATACCCCTCTCTCCACACACACACACCACACACACACATCTCTCCATACCCCTCTCCACACACACACACCAAACACACACACCCCTCTCTCCCTACACACACCACACACACACATACCCATCTCTCCACACACATACACACACATACCCCTCTCTCCCTACACACACCACACACACACATACCCCTCTCTCCACACACACACCACACACACATACCCCTCTCTCCCTACACTAACCACACATACCCATCTCTCCATACACACCACACACACACATACCCCTCTCTCCCTGCACACACCATACACACACATACCCCTCTCTCCCTGCACACACCACACACACACATATCCCTGTCTCCCTGCACACACCACACACGGAGCAGACAAGTCAGGAGGAGTCAAAGAGTTGACCAACTTTACTGATGGTGATCTAACAGGCAGGACTACTCCCGATGGGAGCCAGCCGGAGTGAAGCGACAACACTCTCACCCCTGTAATGCTGGCAAGTGACACGTCATACAACAACTGGTACTCCCCATGCTACAGTGCATACTGTGCCCTGGTACATGCTATGACCAATCATCAGGACGTTATTTTGTGCCTCCAGTCACACACAATGTTCTGACACGTCAATCAACACACCAATCCTTTGTCGCTGTACACAAAAAGTACTAACACGCATGATCAAATACCAATCAATACATCTTTTCCTGTGTTGTCACTGAATACAATGTAGCAATACATCTAAACGATCAATACATCACACCTTGTGTCGTAGTACAGACACACCTGAACCATCAGTACAGTAACACCTGAGTCACTTCCCCCCCCCACCCAAATATGATGCCGACATGCTTGATCCATCAAAATCACACCTGTGTTTCTGTGCACATCCCCTCTTTCCTGGTCAGGACACCTGCGGTACAGTTACCATCCACTACCTGACAACTCTTCTGAGGGAGTCCCTACAGCATCAACACACACACACAGGCCTTTCCCAAAGTACATACACACACACATACACTCCTCTGAAGAGTGAAGTCCACAGGGGTTAGCCCCCTAGCCCTCCCCTCCAGTGAGAACAGACAGACGTTAGATGACAACACTCAACACAAACACTTCCTACAGAGCGACAGCCTACGATGTTGGATGGCCTCACTTTCTCAACAAACCCCCACCCCTTCCTCCTTGCACAAAGTTTTCACCCAACTCCAACCCGGCCACAAATTACGATGAAGCTCACATTCATGCCTCTAAAACTCGCTGGAAGAAAATTCAGTTGGTAGCTCTCTCCCGAAGTCCTTTAGGCATGGTTGGTTCCACGCCTGCTCTAAACCCCCTCCACTATTCGATAACTTCCTGTTGTGCTTTCATGACACAGAGGCAGGAGTGTGTGGAGATGTGTCCTTACGTTCTGTCTTGTGGTCAGCAAGATGTTCCCCACCATAAAGCCCGACTGCCACAAGATCCACCAGGTAACTGGATCTCTCTCTTAAAACATTAAAACAATCTTCAGGAGGAGGAGTTCTGAAAATACTGACTGCACTCCCTCCACAAAGACAGTCCCCTGCACAGGGAGTGCTTGCATGTTCTGGCTGACTGAACTAAATTGTTCTTTCCCCACCTCCAACTCCTCTTCCCTCCCCCTGCCTCCATCAAAAAGGACTTGTAAAATCAACATAATCTTATGCCATACTGTCACCCATAAAATCAACATAATTCTGCCATGAACTCCTCAGTCTTCTCGTAAAACAAACACAATGCTTTTTTTTTTTGTCACAAATTATCCATAAAAATCAATGAAACACAATCAAGGAGAAAATCAACATAATTTGTTTAAGTCACACAACAGACAGAATTTAACATTATCAACACACATTCAAACGCAAATCAAGAATTAAACTTACAACAGACATTCAAACACAAACTGATCAGAATGAAACATTATCAACACACATTCCAACACAAATCAACATCATGGACGATTATTCTCTTTCACAACACCTGGCAACTAACCGGTCTTTTGCAAGGCAAACCACAAACACGATACCCGCCCACTCACACACACCTGTGTGCGCAGTCAGTGTGTGTCTTTGCACAGAGATCAGCAGGTTGCCTCTCCTTTGTGCAAGACACACAGCCGCTTAGTGCAGTCATCCGTCCCCACGTCCCTCTCTCTCATTCCAAACTGAAGTTGACAACACATGGCAACACAATGCATCACAGAACATGTCCCACACACCACATCTACACATAGTCTCCCAGTATCTTTCAACAGATACCAACCTACTGATGGTCAATCCCAACAGGATAAAAACCTAATGATCATCAAAGAGAGAAAGAAATGATCACAACAATGCCGGCAACCTCTTCCCGTCTCAGCACACAGAAGCTCAGTCAGGTTAAAAAAAAAAAAAAAAAGAAAGAAAAAAAAAGCCTTGTGTGTTCACTGAAAGAAGGGACGTGTGGACACTGACAACTGCATAGACAAACCATTATCCTTAGCCTAAGGGGAACAGGGAGAGAGGGATGTCAACTTGGTTGGTTGACAGTTACAAAAAAAAAATACATATAAATCAAAAATAAAAAAAGAAAGAAGTGTTTATGTAGAAAGTGTTCTGATCAAAGCAATGCCAGTGCAGAAACCTGTCAAGCCGAAGCAGTGACAGTGGCACACACCATGCCAACCAAAGGGAAAGCAGCAAAGTAAAGGACACCACAACACACACACGTCAACACACACACACTATGCCACACCGACGGACAGGCCGTCCACACACTGAAAGACATCACCACAGACATCAGCACAGACTGAACAGAAGAAAGGGAAACCAGGAAAATGAAAGACAAAGCGCTGCAGCAAGCACAACCACCACCTCCCTCCGGTCTTGGGGGTCACACATCACCACCCCCACTGCATCCTGACAATTAACACTAACACATCACGACTGTAGCTGTTTCTTATATAGCTCATCTGGACAAGTAACAAATAATGATTATGGCCAATACCTGTTTTGTGTATAGCCATGTTCATCTTGACAATTAACAGAGAGTGATTATGGCTGGTTCTTATATGACCATGTTCATCTTGATAATGAAGAGATCATCATGGTGGCTGATTTCTAAAATAACCATGTTCATCTTGACAATGAACATATGATTGTGTCTGATTACTGATAACAGCCATGTCTGTCTTGACAATGAAAATATCATGATTGAGGCAAATTACTGGTAACAGCTGTGTCTGTCTTGGCCATGAACAGATCATGATTGTGGCTGATGACTGATATCTCCATGTCTGTCTTGACAATGACCATGTCATGATTGTGATCAATAACCTATGGGTCATGGCATTAATCCAGCTTCTTACTTTAAATAGTGAACCAACACATGAAGGACAGACATGTATCAGAGGCCACAAATGAACATGACCTACATACTGAGGGCACAGCCATGAAATGGTTAATGGGGCTGACCAGTCTCTCAACAACATGAACACCATAGAGAAAAACTTACACTGTGACCCTAGGAAACCTGACAACAAATAGAGGATGATGTGTGTCGGGCCCACCAACAACTCACACCACACCACTGACAGTAGACGTCCACAGACTTACCATCCAAACGTCAGCAGAAACGCATTGCACACAACGTTTTCATGAACAGCTGACAAACATTCTCACACAAGGAGTGGTACATATGTGATACCTTTGAAAAGGAAAAGATGTCAGACATGTTTAAACGGTACTCACAACACTAGTCATACCTGGCCAACAGTTCAAGCTTTGTTGCAGAAAAAAGCATGCACAGTACAAGCAAGCTAAATGGAAAAAGTGCAGTAGAAAAAAGAAGAAGGCAGCGCTGTCTAACAAGCACAAGTGGTGATAACAGCATTGTGCTCACTGTTGCCTGCCACAGCCACCCCATGAAGGGGCCCAACAGGACACGGCACACCTGTGCTGACAGCCCCTGACCCAACTTTGTGCAATCACACACTACACCAAATACAGGTGCAACTTGGGGCTACATGGTAAGGAAATCGTCTATTATGTGCTGCACACATGTGAACACACTGCCACATCTAAGGGGCTATATTACAAGTTACCACATACATTTAGATACACATGAAGATAACCCACTACACGGCCAACCCAGCTTTAACACAAGTAGAACACAGTCTTGCCCAATGCACACACATACATACCCACACACACAAACTGAACCTGGGTAGCAAAACTTGAATGCACACACACACGTATCCACACAAACACACATACACATACCTAAGACCACCCTACACAAAAATTGTGAACAAAAAACAAAACCCCACACAAAAATGGCGACTCATCACAAGGGTAGCCTAGATGAAGGAGCAGATATGTACACCTACAGATGCATAAGGAATCAACAACTGACCAAAAACCGAACAGGGTAGTAGCACAGAGAAGAGCCCACTAACAAACAGGGGCACATAGCAAGACTGGTCAGGAATGTGGTTTCCACTTTGCCTCATTACATCACATTCCTACAGCAACAGTAACACACAGTCACCAGCCTGTCAGCCATCACCAACACATCACATCCCTCTCACACACACATATACACAAATTAAAGTCAAATACATGTCGTCCCATACAAATACACAAAAAACACACACACATAGCACAAACACACACGCTCTCATCTCTCTACATCAGTCCTAGACTTGAAGAAAATTGAGACAAGACTAGTCTATTCCAAAAACAATGCCGCTACCAGATTATTTTCAAAAGGCATGTCAAAAAGTTTACCTGTAACTGTCAACTATCAACTTCGTTACACGCAGCTACTGTCAGACTCCACATTTCTGGTGGTACACACACCTAACGTCTATCCTATCAGACACTCAGTACTACACATTCAACACAGACACAGAGCAGAGGAAATGTAGAGAACAGAAGTACGCCATGAAACCTACAGTCACGCATCCTTTCACATACATAGGACCACTGTCACTTCCAGTACACACACACACACACACACACAGAGGCCAGCACAAACAACAGGCCTGCTGCACACACAGAACCGGCAAAGACATAGACATGGTGTTGTGTATCCATGTTCACACATTTGGTACGTTTTATCTCATACATTTTTTTGTATTGCTGCAAATCCCAACACGAAGAGAGCATTTTTTTTGTTCCAGTGAGCTTCACCATCACCCACTACTCCCTTTTCCACCACCTGCGACTGAACGGCCGGCAGCAGAGCACGCCCTCCCCCTGGACCAGGTGGTCTCCCTCTGGGTGGCTGACTTGGACATCACTTCCCACCTGTACCGCTTCCTGTCTGCACACCTGAACTGGTGTCCACCACTTGTCCCATGTCTGCAAACCTGTCAGTGCCTCCCAGTGCAGGAAGGAGGGGCGTCAAGGAAGGGATCTTTTACATGCTGTAGCCATAGGCAGGCATGCCCCCCTGCATACCCACAGGGGGCATCCCAGCGGCGGGCATCCCAGCAGGGGGCATGCCAGCTGGGGGCATGGCACCGTAGCCGGGAGCGGCAGCGTAGCCTGGCTGTGGGGACACCCTACCCATGGGGGGCATGCTGGCTGGGCCTGCCGTCAGCATCAGCTGGGGCTCTCCTGAACACAGCACAACACACCATTCATGTCACTCACACTGACACACAATACAGGTGTCGTTTGTTGCCCACTACACAGGGTCATATCAGGACTGAACACACCACACACACCATCCATTATCATCATCACTGTCACTTACAGTGCACCATACAGAAAGTGAGAGAAGACCCAGAAACAAAGTTTCAGTTTCTCAAGGAGGCATCACTACATTCGGACAAATCCACATGCGCTGAACCACATCTGCTACGCAGATGCCTAACCAGCAGCATAACCCAACACGTTCAGTCAGGCCTAGAGTGCACACTTACATATTTGTGTTCCTATCAGAGTAGATTTCTTTGACAGAATTTTGCCAGAGAACAACACTCATAGCCATGGGTTCTTTTTCAGTGCGTCAAGTGTATGCTGCACATGGGACCTGGGTTTATCGTCTTATCCGAATGACAAGACACACACTTTGATTTTCCAGTCAAACTTGGGAGAAAGGGCAAGAGCAGGATTTGAACCCAGACACTCACAGACTCTGTATTGACAGATAAGCGTCTTAACCATTCTGCCACATTCCTCTTGAACGAAAAGAGCACCACAGAAAACAAAATCATGACAATACCACAATCACTGAGTGAATCACAATCTGACACCACTGGAATTCAGTACTCAGGTCTCTTATCTAACACATCAACATAGCTACTCACCCAGAACAATGGGCTGTTCCTCTGCCTTCTGCTCTTCTTCACTTCTCACCGCTTCAGACTGTTCCAACTTGTCCACCTGTTCAACACCCACACAGAACATTGATACCACATTGTTTTACCCGTCACACAAGATGAAACATACATACTTGTCCACCTGTTCAACACACAGAGCACTGATACCACATTGCTTTACCCGCTACACAAGATGAAACATACATACATTTTTCTATTGTCAAACAAACACCTGAGATAAAACACATCACAATCACAATGCATTACCTCTCAGCACTGGCAAAACGCTTTCTGGTTCCTACTTACATCACCAAACAAGAGTGAATGATTTCTGAATGCCATCAAGGAACACAACGACAACAAAAAATATACCCCCCCCCCCCCCAAAAAAAAAAAAAAAACAATATATGCCACACCCAGAGCAGCAACAAAGCTAAGTTGTGACAGTACTCACCTTGGTGATGTACTCCCTCATGACCTGGATCATGTAGGGCATGGCAAAGTCCATGATGTTGTGCCTCCAGGCCAGCTCCAGGATGACGTCAGGGCGCAGCAGGTCGTAGCACTGGAAGAGGCAGGCGGCGAAACACTCGTGGTTGTTGCTGTCCAGGAACCACTCAATCAGGTCTTCAGCTATCTCCACCTGCCGTGACTCCCCGGCGTAGGTCATGGCGTCCTGTTCACACCACAACCACCAACTTTCACCATTTCTCAAGGAGGCATCAAGGTGTTCTGACAAATCCATATACAATGCACCACATCTGCTAGGCAGATGTCTGAAAGCAGCACAAACCGATCAGCTTAGTCAGGCCTGGAGTGCATGCATATGTATTGGGCAAGACATTTTCCACCATGATCAAATTCTAGCCCAGATAGTTAGGACAGCAGCTGCCTCCTCTGCTGTTCCGATGGTCATAGCCGGACATGACTATCATACATATATATTTGTATTCCCATCAAAGTGGATTTCTCCACTGAATTTTCCCAGAGGTCGACCGCTTATGTTGTCATGGATTCTTTTTCAGTGCACTAAGCATGTGATGTACACTGAACCTTGGTTTACCATCTCATCTGAATGACTAGGATGCTGTATTGGCAGACAAGTGTCTTAACCATTCTGACACTTTTTCTCCACATTTCTGACAATATATAGACAGTGAATATTAAACAGATCAACCACTGCCAGCCAAAACATGTCACAATGTGAAAGATAGATGTAAAGAGAGACAGAAATGTAAAGCAAGGCAAGAGAACAAGGACAAGAGAGAAACAGTGAAATCATAAAGAAAGGAGCAAGTGAATGGTTCTGTCCATGTTGGCCCCCCTCTCAGCACCACAATGTGAACACCATGATAAACACACCCGCCATGGTCAAGTGGTTACTATCACAGACTGACAGCTGGGAAGATGCGGGTTCGATCCCAATCAGATGTGTATTTTTTTCATCCCATGGCTGGCTCCTGACCAGGGCTGAGTGTGCTATAGGTTCAGATGGGAAGACTGGGACCACACACTTGAGGGTCATCCCCTTCATGGATGAGACTGTGGGAGTGATACTCCAATTTCCTCCTGACCACCACTGCAGGTGTCTGTATCTCTCAGCCTGGTTGAAACCAGGATGATATATCATTAGAATACAAGGTAGTCAAGTTGTCCAAAACCTTAAAAAAAAAACACCCCAGCAGTGCATCTCCATTACCCCCTATCATTACTGAAATATAGAAAACAAAAAATGTTCTTAATTCTGGTGAAAGAAACTTGATTAAATAATAAATAAATAAATAAATTCTTTTTAAAAAAAAAACCTACAACTCCAAATGCTTACCTTGAACAGCTTGTCTTTCTTGCACAGGTCCACCGACTGCTTCCAGCGGTTGTTGCCCTTGTACAGGTAGGCGGCGATGCGCCGGAACTCAATCAGCTCATGCTTCTCCAGGCGCTGGGCCAGAGCGATGTTGTCGAAGTTGTCATAGGCGTCGATGGAGGCACGCAGACTCTGGTAGTCCTCCTCCTCGATGAACAGGTTGTTGAGGGCTTCATTGATGGCTTTGTTGTTGTTCTTCTGCACCGACCTCAGGTATGGCTTCACCAGGGGCACCTGGTTGGTCTGAAATCAACCACAACGGCCTTCAGTTACAGGCATCAAAGTGTGCGGACTGATCCATATGCTGTACCACATCTGCTTTAGGGGGAATGGGGGGTGCGGGGGGGGGGGGGGGGAGGAAACAGAGGCCTGACCAACCCAACACATCAGTCAAGCCCTGAGATGGCTTCAGCACCGCTGACAACCTGGAACAACTATGGGGGAAACACTTTTGACAGAGAGAGAGAGAGAGAAAAAAAAAAAAAAGACAGAAAGCAGGTTTCAGCAGCTCCGTGCAAACAGGTTCAAGAAACCAGGGAAAACAAACTTTTCTGAAAAATAACCAGCCATGATCTACGGAACAGAACTTGAAGGCGAGACGTCCAGCATTAAGTCCTAAACTATCCACTGACAGAAGACCAGGGTATCTGACAGTCTGCAAACCTTTTCTTTAGTAAGTTTCTTTTTTTTGTTTTTTTTTTTGTTCATCCAACATATTCCATGCAGACAGTCCACTAGCAGATTACGTCCGCTTACAGATTTCTAACTACTGAATGACAGGGAAAGGTCATCCTTTTTTACAGCAATATGAGTTGCAGTTACATTGATTTTGCTTGTAACTCCATCAATACATGCAGTATTGAACAAACAGAACTACAGTCAGTACAAAGTTGATCATTTGTCGGATGCACACTGGTTCTTACACATGCTGGCAATCATACACATACCTAATGAAGCATGCAAACATACACACACACTCGCACAAACACACGCCCACACACACACACATGCAAGCACGCACATATACACACACCCCTAAGCCAGGGCGGACTGACCTTGAGGAAGAAGTTGACGGAGCGGGTGTGGTCCAGACGAGGGGTCAGCACCAACAGCAGGTCATTCAGCAGCATGGGTCGGAAGTCCAGGTAGAACTGAATGGCTTTGTAGTACAGCTCAATGTTGGCTACCTGTGTAAACACACACCAACAGATATATGACTGAATGCCTTTCATCATGCTATATACTCTATGCTATACACCTGTGGTAACACACCACAATTACACGTATGTATCTTCGGTCTGAGAGACTGATCGAAAGCACATATAATTTCCAATTGGATTAATAAAGGTGTACTGTATTGTATGTAATTCAATGCCTTTCATCATCATCATCTAGAATGAGAACATAAAAAGAGTGACAATCGTAAGTTACAGCTTCAGTCTGACCGTAGGACTGTCTACGACAAAGAAGAGTTGTTCCCTTGGCCACTTCTTGGCCTTGAAACATGGACAATTATGACAAGAAGGTACGCCTGCCTTATGAGTGTAGCACCACCGATTGGAGTGTGAGAGTGACCCTCTGAAGGTAGTCTGGGACCCCTAGAAATATGGTAAAAGAGTCTCAGGGACCCCCAACGTATTAACTTATCAGAAGCCGTGAGAGTAAACTGACCTTGGTGATGATGTCCTTGAACTGGCTCTCACGCCAGGCCTCGGTGGGGTGTGTCATGATGGTGAGGATGGCGTTGTCGTATTCCTCATACTTGTCATACAGGAACACCAGCTCAGGCCACAGGTGGGCAGACTCAGCAGCTCTCAGCACCTGTCACATATACCTTTACCGTCACACACAGGTACGCTTTCTCCACAGACATGCCAACTCCAAAATCACTACCACATAGACACTTTCTCCACATACAGGTATGCGTTGGGACATATCACCTGAAAAAAAAAAGTCAAAGGTTGATCAGCAGAGAGAGAACATGGGCAATGGACAGAAACAAAGGGTAGACAGAAGAAAAGAATGACAGTAACCCCCCTCCCCCCACCTCCTCACTCGCCCCCAAAGAAAATTAAATAACAAAGAAAGGAAAGGGGGGTGGACGGCAGAACATGAGGTAAAAACAAAGGCAAACAGGAGAAGTAAAGGGACCCTTGACACAGACAATTTATTGACATTAACTTGCAAAATTCTGTCAAGAGGGTGCACTTTTTCAGTCAAAAGTATCAACGTCACACCACAAAGAATTAAATGCATGAAAAAATAGGGAAGGAAAGAAGTGAGAGACAGAGAGAGACAGAGAAAGAGAGACAGAGAGAGACAGAGAGAAAGAGAGAGAGAAGCTGAGGTGGGTGGGGGGAGAGGAGGTGAGATCACCTTAGGAATGTTGACTCTGGACCAGAAGAGCTCCAGGTGTTCTCTCATCTTCTCTGGCTTGTACTTGGAGTACAGGATGGCCAGCTCCGTGAACATCCCCATGTGGGCACGCTCCAGACCTGCCCACAGTACACACCTCCGTTAACACACATACTGCACACACACACTGATACACTGTACACACACATACACCGCACACACACACACATCGCGCACACACACATACACTGCACACGCTCTGCACACACACACACACACTGCACATACACACTTACCTTCCACCCTCCACACACATACAAACTAACATGCAGAACACTTTCATCTTAATATAACTGTAAGCCCTACCAAAAATCACCATTGAAAAAAAAAAAAAAGAATTTAGAATCAATCTCAGAAAAAATTTGTGAGGAAAGATTTACTATTGGTGCTAATGTATGGAATTTTTTCTGCAGAAAAATCTAGATATTTACTTCAGTATTCATTGAAAAATAATTTTTTTTTTTTTTTAATCGCTTAAAAAATAAAATGATACTTATCTCCACGTTCTAGCATAAACACACACACACACACATGCACGCACTCACACACACATACATACACGCACTCACACACACACATGCACACACTGACCTAAAGCTGCCTCTAGCAGTGCTATCAGTTCCTCAAAGTATCCGCGATACTGGTAGTAGTTGATGAGCTCCTCCAGCTCATCGGCGTGCACCACAATGTGCAGGCCACACATCTGGGCCAGACGGAACTCCTCGTTGTCCACACAGGCAAAACACACCTGCACAACACACACACACACATGCTGGTCACAAAACACACCTGCACAACACACACACACATGCTGGTCACAAAACACACCTGCACAACACACACACACATGCTGGTCACAAAACACACCTGCACAACACACACACACATGCTGGTCACAAAACACACCTGCACAACACACACACACACACATGCTGGTCGCAAAACACACCTGCACAACACACACACACTGGTCACAAAACACACCTGCACAACACACACACACTGGTTATAAAACACACCTCAACAACAAACACTGGTCAAAAAACATATATACATAACACACACACACTGGTCACAAAACACACCTGCACAACACACACACTGGGCACAAAACACACCTGCACAACACACACTGGTCACAAAACACACCTGCACAACACTGGGCACAAAACACACCACCACAACACACACACTGGTCACAAAACACACACAACACATACACTGGTCACAAAACACACACAACACACACTGGTCACAAAACACACACAACACACACACTGGTCACAAAACACACACAACACACACACTGGTCACAAAACACACCTGCACAACACACACACTGGTCACAAAACACACCTGCACAACACACACACTGGTCACAAAACACACCTCCACAACACACACTGGTCACAAAACACACCTGCACAACACACACACTGGTCACAAAACACACCTGCACAACACACACTGGTCACAAAACACACCTGCACAACACACACACTGGGCACAAAACACACCACCACAACACACACACTGGTCACAAAACACACACAACTCACACTGGTCACAAAACACACCTGCACAACACACACTGGTCACAAAACACACCTGCACAACACACACACTGGGCACAAAACACACCACCACAACACACTGGTCACAAAACATACACAACACACACTGGTCACAAAACACACACCTACACAACACATACTGGTCACAAAACTCACCTGCACAACACACACTGATCACAAAACACACCTGCACAACACACACTGGTCACAAAACACACCTGCACAACACACACTGGTCACAAAACACACCTGCACAACACACACTGATCACAAAACACACCTGCACAACACACACTGATCACAAAACACACCACCACAACACACACACTGGGCACAAAACACACACAACACACACTGGTCACAAAACACACCACCACAACACACTGGTCACAAAACATACACAACACACACTGGTCACAAAACACACACCTACACAACACATACTGGTCACAAAACACACCTCCACAACACACACACTGGGCACAAAACACACCACCACAACACACTGGTCACAAAACATACACAACACACACTGGTCACAAAACACACACAACACACACTGGTCACAAAACACACCTGCACAACACACACTGGTCACAAAACACACCTGCACAACACACACTGGTCACAAAACACACCTGCACAACACACACTGGTCACAAAACACACCTGCACAACACACACACTGGTCACAAAACACACACAACACACACTGGTCACAAAACACACCTGCACAACTCACACTGGTCACAAAACACACCTGCACAACACACACAGTGGTCACAAAAACACACCTGCACAACACACACACTGGTCACAAAACACACACTGGTCACAACACACACACTGGTCACAAAAACACACCTGCACAACACACACACTGGTCACAAAACACACACCTGCACAACACACACACTGGTCACAAAACACACACTGGTCACAACACACACACTGGTCACAAAAAACACACCTGCACAACACACACACTGGTCACAAAACACACACAACTCACACTGGTCACAAAACACACCTGCACAACACACACACTGGTCACAAAACACACACAACTCACACTGGTCACAAAACACACCTGCACAACACACACTGGTCACAAAACACACAACACACACTGGTCACAACACACACCTACACAACACACAAAACAACACACTGCACGTACCTGAGTCAAAAACACACACACACACAACACACACACAGAGCACATCACAGCAAGTCACACACACTCAACATCAGTCAGAACCCCACCCCCACCAAAACACAAAGACAGGGGGGAGGTGAGGGGAGGGGACTATATGGCTCTGACCTCTTTCCAGGTCTTGGTGCTGTTGGCCTTGCGAGCCCCGTCCACAGCCCCCTGGTACTCTCCCAGGTGCACCAGCGTGATGGCCAGGCGTGCATAGTTGGACACATTGTTGTACAGCAGTTTGGCCGCCTCGTACATCTTGTTGTCAAAGCAACGGTCCGCTACCTGCCGGGTTAACCACACGCAGCACATTTTCCGTGACTTTCTGTGCAGCACACGCTTTTCAAAGTGACCCCGCACTGATATGCCGTTACTAACCTGCTGTTTTCATTAATCCACTGATTTTTTTTCTGGTTTTTATTTGACAGTGACTGACTTCTGTAAACATATTTTTTCAAAATGTTCATTTCACAACTTACCTATGAAACTCAAAAGCAAAACTGCACTGATAGTAAATTCAGATACTGCTCTAACTGTGAACAGCTTTCCTTCAGATGCCTATGTTTATCACTGAAATGATGGTCAAGTCAATAGCACACACAGGATACGTGTTGTTTTTTTTATGGTAGGATTAAAAATGGTCACATGCACAGAATCTCACAAATGGTGAACACAAGAGTTTAAGATCAGTGACGGGAAAGAAAAAATTACACAGCAAAGAGACAAATATACACAACATAGACTGACCCCCCCCCCCCACCCCCACACCCCCAAAAAAACAATGACAACTTTATTTCTTGGTACAAACACACAATTATTCATGAACAGGGAGCCACTTGTATTTATAGTCCTGTGTTTAGTAAACCTTAAGTTACAAGAATATAAAGAGTTCTATCCAATTCAATTCTATTCTAACAACTGGTATTTATGGAATATTTCATGACAGGGAGCAATCAGCATTTATTGTCCTGTACCTTATAAACCTTACGGTTTCATGAGAATAAAACATTCTGTTCTGTTCTAACCACCAGTATCAACGGAACAAATGGACAGGAAGCTATCAGCATTTACTGTCCTGTATCCCATAAACCTTGAACTTTCATGACAATAAAGCATTCTATTCTGTTCTGTTCTAACAACCAGTATTCATGGACCACATCATGGACAGAAAACTATCTGCATTTATTGTCCTGTATCTTACAAACCTTAAAGGTTTCATGACAATAAAGCGTTCTGTTCTGCTCTCTCCTACTGTACCTGAGTAATGTTGGCGTGATTGGGTCCAGAGACGAACTCTTCCATGTCAGCCAGCCGGTTGGTTTTGGCAAAGGCGAAGACCAGCTCTGTCTCCACAAAGGTCTCCCGGGCCTTCTTGCGGGCCATCTGCAGGAACTTGACCAGGTCCTCCCAGTTATCTGCACAGCAGACCACAGACACAGGTCTATTTTAGGAAACCCCCTAATGGTACATGAAAATGCCACGTGTTTATTTCAGGAAAAACAATACAGGTATATAACAATATCACATGTATGAAACCCCATAAGGTACATGAAAATGCCACATATTTCATATGAATTATACAAGATATGAAACATATTTGGCATGGTGCTCACATCAACTGCAGTGGCTGTATTATCTGAACAGTTGGCAGATACATTAGTAGGAAAAACAAAACACTTATGCATTAGTAACATACAAAAGATTCGGCACTGTTCACAGCATAAATGCCAAACAATTAGGCATTCATCCCAAATGCAAACAAGACAAATTCACACCATGAATTTGTAAAATAACACAAACAAGACAATTTCACAAAATCAATTTGTACACAAATCAACTCATAAAGTTGCACTTCGTTATGGTAAATCAGAATGCATTCAAACAAAGAGTGGTTCCCCTTGCTCCCAGCTTGGAAACTTGACAATGGACTGCCGAATAATGATCAAGAATGGCTGCTCTGTGCTGTACCTCTGAACTATATAAAGGACAGCATCTTCTCTCTATTAAGACTGACTCAGTGACTATCTTCTCTCTCCTAGACAATCGCCCACAAGCAAGCGCTCCCACACCACCCACTCCCACAGTGGCCACCACTTACTGTTGGTGGAGGCGACCTGCACGACCTCCATGTACTGTGAGGGGTCGTCAGCCTTGATGTAGGAGTCAATGGCCTCCTTCACCAGCCCCTGGTTCAGCTGGGCGCGGGCCAGCTGGCTCCACACCGCCGGGTCATTGCACCGCTCAGCAAACTCGTATGCTCTGTCCAGGTTGTTCACGTTGTCAATCAGCACCTGCAATGGTGGAGGGGGGCATGGCGTGCTCATTTTGGGAATGAAGGCTGATTGCTTTGGTTTCATTTTACCAGCTACCGAGTGTTCCATCACAAAAAAAAAAAAAAAAAAAAAACACACTTGACATGCACAGATCCCATTCACTGGCTAATTTGATTCTTTTTTTTTTTTCACATCTGAGAGGGTTTTTAAAATAGCTATCCCTCACCCTTTCCTCTCAATGATTTTTTGTGTGCATGCACACAGACACTCAAACATGCACCTACACACACAAACATGGGCATACACACGTGTTCACACACACATATAAAGAGTTCACCAAACTACATACACACACACACATACCACACATGCACACAGAAATGCACACCACACACAGAGTGACAACAACGACGACGAACCTGGATGGCAGAGGTGTTCACTTCAAACTTCTTGAAGATGGCAAAGGCCTCTTCGTACAGCTCGTTGCTGATGGCGATGTTGGCAATGTCTGGGGCATCGTAGTTGTCCAGGCGATTGATGTACTCCATCACACGTGTACGGTCTGCTTTGATGGCCGTCAGGATCAGCAGGTTCTGCAGGTTCCTGTCACAGTCATCATCATCCACGTCACTCACACAGCCAACACCACCACCAAAATCACAGTAACACATACACAGTGACATGCACAAGCACACTCACACAAGTGTATGTGCACTTGAGCATACCCACACACATCCCTTGTCATCCATTCGGCTGATTTAGTCATCCACACCAACTAAAGGTGTTGCACTCATGTACTGATCCCACTAACCAATATATGACACACAAGAGTTTACACATTTCACAGACTTTATAAATACAATCATACTGCATGTGCATATTAAATTTCTGCATTTCTTGAGCACAAACAAGGGTGGAAACAAGGCAAGAATTTCAAGACACTCCATGCAGGAAGATGTTCAGACTGAAGGTATAAATGGCAGTGAGATAGCACAACTGTTCAGTTTTATTTGTGGTGCCTGATTTGTCCCATGAAACATTTCTGTTGTGGTTTGTTTCACAGTATGGACCTTGATACTCCCTGGCCTAGTGTTCAAACCTGTTGATAAACAATATGAAAAATTGTTCTGAACTATCAAGCTCAACTGTTTTTCAGCACCATCAAATTTGCATTGCATGTAATCTTATCTGTGAGGAATGGCAACAGGCACTATGTCTGAGAATACAATGGAACTCCGGTTTAGTTTCAGATTCAAGGAGGCTTCAAAGCATGTGGAAAGACCCATACATACTGCAACAAATCTGCTTTTATAAAAATAACAACAAACAAGAAACTATGGTCAATATTCTTATGGTGTCTGTACACACACCTGGACCAATGCATCATGACAAGAGAGCAGTGTTACCTGTGCTCAGAGAAGACCGAACTCTCCAGGACAATTTTCTCCAGCAATTCGATCAGTTCATTGGGCAGGTCGGCGGTCATGAAGGCCTTCACCGTCACAGAGATCTCCTCAGGGTCCTGGGTCTCAGACAGCGCTGTCTGTACCACCTGGTCACACACCACCAGTTCTACCCTCACACACCTGTATCTTCTTCATCAGTCTTCCCACCCTTCCAACAGACAGCGCTGTCTGTACCACCTGGTCACACACCACCAGTTCTACCCTCACACACCTGTATCTTCTTCATCAGTCTTCCCACCCTTCCAACCCCCTTATCCACCCGTCATTTTTACTTTACACAGTATCCACATGAAATATGTTTTCTTGAACAAAGTGTAATACAAACAGAATATATACTTACATGTACACATCAAACACACTAACATGCATGCTTCCTCTTCCTTCCAGATCTCACCTTCACACACACTTCACATATAAACACATACGCCTCACACATGAACACATACACTTCACATATAAACACATACGCCTCACACATGAACACAGTACAAATATGTCCTTACAACCATACAGCACAGATAACCAGAAGCGTTCTGATGTGTCACATGTTTCTCAAGAGCCCACAGGTGGAAGTGACTGATCATGTTTCTCAAGAGCCCACAGGTGAAGTGACTGATTTTTGAAATTCTGAAAAGACTGCGGCCAAGGCTTAGAAGCCTCTTAATGTAACTGCATGTCTTAATACCTAACAAAAGTAAAATAAAGGGGGGAAAACTCAACACAAAAATCTTTTTTTCAATCACAAAACTGGCATAACAGAAATCTGTATATAATAGGGAAATACTGCAACCAAGGTGAGCCCCACATCCCATGTTTAATCTCACAGCCCCCAACCCACCTGGTCAATCAGCTGGCGGCGATACTCATTCTCCACTGTCAGCACGGTGGCCCAGAGGTCAGGGTCACGGCGACGCACCAGGTAGCGGGCCTGGCTCTTGAAGAGGGAGTTCTCATTGCACACCTTGATCAGCTCTTCGTCACACGTCCCACGCTCATACGCCACGCAGGCCAGGTGGGGGTCACGCTTCTCACAGTACTTGCCCACCACACGACTGTCGTAGAACTGGTTCTCTCTGCACACCACGCCAACACAGAGAGTCAAACAGATGTCTATCTACCCGTGTCAAACAAATGTCTGTCTGCCTGCCCAACATTCCCCACATGCAACTGGTTTTCTTTTGCACACGAGATTAATGTGATCAGCTGGACAGGTACCTCCAGTCTGACAATACTCCCCAGCCATTAATGTGATCAGCTGGACAGGTACCTCCAGTCTGACAATACTCCCCAGCCATTAATGTGATCAGCTGGACAGGTACCTCCAGTCCGACAATACTCCCCAGCCATTAATGTGATCAGCTGGACAGGTACCTCCAGTCTGACAATACTCCCCAGCCATTAATGTGATCAGCTGGACAGGTACCTCCAGTCTGACAATACTCCCCAGCCATTAATGTGATCAGCTGGACAGGTACCTCCAGTCCGACAATACTCCCCAGCCATTAATGTGATCAGCTGGACAGGTACCTCCAGTCTGACAATACTCCCCAGCCAAGTGGCTCTGTCTGCAGACCATACTCTGAACACCATGCTGGCAAATGAAGTTAAGCATGTCCCTCTACGAGTCAAGCTGTCATCACATGGCCATCACAGAACTGGCTTCCTTTGCACACAACATGTGAACATCATATGAAGTTAGGGCAAATACTTCAACAAGTATTATGTTCCCAACACTACATGTAGTCACATGACTGGAATTTTTGCTCATGCAAACCATCAGCTGTACGTATGTATCACTGCTATGTGTACACAATCCCCTGGTATACCCTCTTAATATTAAAGCATACACACACATCTCTGATCAACCCACCCATCACACTATACCTCCCTACAAATCCAAATATCAACTCCATATCAACATCACTTACCATTGCTCCCCAATACAAAAAAAAAATCAAATTTAAACTCACTACAAAAATACTTAAAGGCAGCTCAGCTTTGCCCAGGTACATCTACTTCACCTCACAAGACACACACATGAGAAACTCCAAGGGCAAAGCTATGTTTCACAGCCAGCCAACAGAAATCTCCACAGTACACTGATGCCTGTGGAACCTTATCCACAACCAAGCAGTATGATGAGTTGAAGAAGAACAGGTTGTGTCCAGCCCAGCTGATGTGCACTGACCTGAGGAATCTCTCAGGGTTGTTGTTGCTGTCAATGTAGATCTTGGCCAGTGCATTGTGGGTGGCTGGTTCGTTCACACCCTCATGGACACGGGTCTCCAGCCAGGGCAGCAGCAGCTTCAACCTTCACACACACACACACACACACATACATGCACACGCACACATACATGCACACACAAGTACACACACACACACACAGAAAAGATGTTCACTGTCAGCATGTGCATATGTGATCACATCATCTGAACATGACACTAACATCTGATATAAACATCAATATCTGACAAATGAGATCTTCAATTTCACTGTGTAACTACAAAGGGACTGCTGAAGGATTTTGCATCAGGCACACACCATGCTGTTAAACAATACATCCTTATTCATCCTACTGGAAATGGACTGGTAGTACAACAAGAGAAATGCTGACCTCCTCCACCTAACAGTACAACCTAGTGCTAAACTATTCACTTGAAAATTCTATCATGGCAACTCAAATCTTTTGACTCCAGTCTGAGAAACACTTGAGAGAGTAAAAGAAAAACAGGAAACAAAAACCTGAGACTGTACATGTGTGTGTCTGCACAAATGCATGATTGTGCATGTGCACATATGTCTGCATGTGTCCGCGACCAGTCGCTGTGTGCACTGTCCACAAGTGCATGCGAGCGAGGGTGAAAGTGTTGGAGACTGGCTACTCCAGGCAGGGAGCAGGGAACAAGTCTCAGGGCTCCTCACCTGTTCCGTTTCTCCACCTCCTCCACCAGCTCGTCAGTGGAGAACTGTCCCTTCACCACCAGGATCAGCTGTTTGATCACATCCTCCGCGCAGTCCACATCAAGCAGGCCACCCACCACCACAGGCAGCCGAGCAGGGTTCACCTGTTAACACAGCCAACACACCTGTCAGGTCAGGTCACACTCCACATCTGTAGGGTCACACAACAAATTGTGGTACTTTACTGCACATCACCTGCACAGATCATCTTGTCCCATTGTGTAAACTCATCCACAACTAAAAAAAAAAAAAAAAAAAAAGTGACTATGGTTTATTTGCTAAAGTGATTTCACAAAAAAATGTGAAAGTGAGCGCATGTGTGAGTGTGAGTGAGTGTGTGAGTGTGCATGCATAAGTATGAATAAGAGTGAGTGCATTCGAACAGAGTCACAGTGAGCGTGTAAAGAGTGTGTGCGTTATTGTATGTGTTATGAATGTGAGCATGTATGTGTGTGTATGTATGAGAGTGTATGTTTTGATGTGTGTGCATGTATGCAGGTATGTGTGCATACATGTGTGCATGTGCATGTATGTGTGAAGCGTGGGTCACCTTCTGCACGTAGATCTCGATGTACTTCTGCAGGTTGTTGCGGTACAGGTAGAGCACCAGGTCATGCACGAAGTCAAAGCGGTCACACACAATGATCAGTGGCAGCTGGTCCGTCAACTTGGCTTCCTGCACACACATGCACGCACACGCACACACACGCACGCACGCACGCACACACACACACACACACACGCACACGCACACACACACACACACACACACACACACACACACACAGCCCACTGCCTACATTAGGATCTGCATGTTCTTATCTCTCTCTCACACTCTCTCACTTCACTATCGCTCAGACATACAAATACTCGCACTCTCACTCACCCACACAAACATACATGCACACTCTCTCACTCATTCAAACACACACATCCATACACACACAAAACACATCACACACACACACACACACACACACACACACACACACACACACACATACACACACACAAAAACCAGTGCTCAAGAGTAAATTACTTCAGACTAAAGCATATTTTCTCAGTATCCTTCTCAAGCCCCAAAACGAAATACACTGTTACGACTACTACATTCAGCAAACAAATCACTGAAATGCCAATCGCTCATGCTACCACATACAGATGTGTCAACTGCTGTAAATCCTGCCGGCCACAAAGACTGATTCAGCCACTGAATACTCTGCTGACTTAAAAATTCAATCAAGCTCCACAGCCAGTGGACAACCACCACTGTGCACACAACTTTGTTTTGTTGTTTTAACCCATCAGAAAGATCAAAACAGAAAAAAATGGTGCCTGACCAACCCCCACATACCACTTCCCCAAAACACTTTTCCCCCTAAATCCCACATCCATTACCCCTATAACCCTCCTCTGAAACTTTCTCCTAAACCCCAAAACCCTTTCCCCTATAACCGTTCCCAAAAACTCTTCACAAATTCCCTGAACCCACTCCCCCATACCCTATCCTCCATATCCTTATCCCAAACCTTTCCCCTAAACCCTTTTCTGCACACCCTTATCTCAAAACCCTTTTCTCCACATCACAATCTCAAAATCATTTCCCATGCACCCTTTCCCCCACACCTTTTCCCTAAACCCTTCCTCCCCAAAGCCCTTTCATAACATGACCAGCAGAGGCACTGCACCTTGAGGAAGTTCTTGACACGCTCCGGGTCATAGCAGTTGCTCTCCCGACAGATCCTCTCCACCTCCTTGATCTGCCCCGTCTTGCAGGCCGCCTGGATGTACTTGAAGTGCACGTCCTGGTCCTGGCTGAAGTTCACGATGGACCCCAGGAAGTAGAACAAGCCTGGCACACACACACACACACATACACCATCAATGGGGGTTCTCTTACTGATTTAATTCAGGGGTAACACTGATTTTTCATCACAAAATTAAAAAAACCTTTTAAAATCTTTAAAATCCCAAAGGCAATTTTTTTTTTTAATCTATTGCACCAGGAGTGCCAGCTTATGCTCCTTGAACGAATCACTGCTACTGAACTGATTTCATTTGGAAAGATCCTTTTCACACTTTTTTTTTTTTTTAATCATTTTCCTTTTTCAAAAAACTGTTTTCCATCTAAATTTATGTTCACACGGAATTTTTGCACTTGTGCTTTATCAATCACCAATATAAACCAAGTTTTTTCATTAACAATAGCCGAAATTTAAAAGTTACACAAACTGAGAAGGTGTGGGTTGAAGACTTTAAATGACCTTTAAAGACATGTCCTTTTTTTCTTTTTTGACTCACTTGTGTAAACAAAGTGAGTCTATGTTTTAACCCGGTGTTCAGTTGTCTCTGTGTGTGTGTGTGTGTGTGTCTGTGTGTCCGTGGTAAACTTTAACATTGACATTTTCTCTGCAAATACTTTGTCAGTTGACACCAAATTAGGCATAAAAATAGGAAAAATTCAGTTCTTTCCAGTCATCTTGTTTAAAACAGTATTGCACCTCTAAATAATGAAGCCTAATTATATGCAAACTGCATTTACTGTTATATTTATGTTTTTTGTATTCTCTAAACTTGGCACTTTGATCTGATATTCTGACCCAACAACAAGAGCAGTCATTATTATCCTTTTTTGTTCAAACAGGAAGTTCTTTTGCTAAGCATGGAAGTTTTATTTATTTTGCAAACGTTTTGGTGCAGATAGTAAAAAAGGGAAATTACTCTGTAATTATGCTAGGGGACTTAATTTGCTTTAAACTGATCTTTCTCACCTTAAACATTACATTTTGAAATAATACTCAATACATAAAAAGCTTGTGTGTTTTACTCTCAGTCACAAGTAAGTCTTGAAGGCCTTGCCTCTCTTGTTAACAAATGTAACACACAACACACCAAGGAAACCAGACAAACACATACACACACAAGCACATACACACACACACAAACCCCCCAAAAAATCCACATCCATAATTGATGATTAAGATGATCACCTTCTATGTGTATCTGTGGTAATCAAACCAGCAAACTCCTAATTATACTTGAAAATAGTATTTTCATCATCTAAGAGAAGAAACAATTCTGTCTAAGAGTACTGAAGCAGCATGAATAACGAAAATTTAAGAATATATTATTTTACATTTTTCATAATCACAACCAGCAATCAAATAAAACTCGAAAAATGCCAAATGTACATGCAGGCAAGCAACAGGCCAAATGCAGAGACGAAGGGGTGGGGGAGGGGTGAGGGGGAGGGGCTGAGGAAGGGGCTGGGAGGGTGTCTTGATGTTCAAAGAACACCACACTTTACAAAAACTGCTCCAACACACACACACCCGACACTAACCTTCAAAGCTCTTGAAAGACTCAAAGAGCTCGATGAGTGACTCGGTGGTGAGCTGCTCGTGGTACTTGGAGGCAATCTGGACGCAGACCTGCAGGTTCTGGCGGATGTTGGCCGTCAGCATGGCCTTCAGACACTCTATCGAGTCCTCCACCGACAGGGAGCCAAAGTAGGTCACCAGCCACTGTCACCACACACACTTTAACACTTGACTCAGTTTTTACATTTCCTGAACATCTGGCAGCATCAGCTTAGTGAGTGTTTTTGTTGTTTTTCACAGCAATATTTCCTCTCTTTCTACTTCATCAATCTCAAACATTTGTCTGCCATATCTTGCAAACTTTTCAGACAATTACACTTTCTCTTCCGTTATGGACATACGTATATGTGAACAGTGTTTGGGTTACAACTTCACATCCACCATCAGTTTTGTACACCCATGAAGAAAAGGCGCCCCCATAATTTTCTTGTTTTGTTTTCCTTAACATTCTATCTACGACCCTAACATCGGAAGGAACAGTCACCAATTTATATATATTTTACTGTGACAAATACAGCTATTTTGGAATGATAAGCATGATGCTATACTCTTCCTTCAGTCATCCACATGACACTCTTCTCTTTGTCACCCAAATATCTGTTTCAGCCTATCCTAATCATTTTCCATTGTTATACACATGAGGAAGATTCCACATACAAAACTTACACATCCTGCAAAAAAATCTGGGATTCAGTGTATCCTTGCTTATCATCCTTTGTTTCCTTAAAATGGGAGATCTTTGACATCCAATGTAAATAAAAAGAATCAATGGGTTTTTTATGTTTCTGTTTTTGTTTTTTTTAATATCAAAAGAAAGTTAGTTCCCGGAAACACCATTCCAGCCTAAGTAATTCAGGGGGGGAAAAAACACCTGAAAAGACCATTCCCGCCTAGGTTATGCAGAGCACAGTGAGGAGAGAGGTGAGAGAGGCAGAAGTGAGGTGTTTACCTCGGGGTTGAGGAGGTGGGTGTGCACAACGGCCCTCTTGATGTCGTACAGGTCCGTGTAGTGCTCCAGAGCCTGGAACAGAAACATCACTGACATTTCTCTTTCCACTCACTCCATCACTCTCTTCCCTTCAATCACACTTCTATCATTCCCTCCCTCCCTCTTTTCCCATTCTTCTGCTCAAAATCTTTGACAACAGTCAGCATGTCTCACAAGAAACTCTCTCTGTCCCTTATCATGTCTGGGCAGGAGAGAGGGACTGAGGTCAGGAAGGAGAGAGTGTGTGTCTGTGCACACACGTGTGCTTGTATGTACGCACTTTTGTTTATGCATGCACAATTTTGTACGTGTGTGCATGGGTGAGTGAGTGTGTGTGTGTGTGCGCGCGCATGCTCATGTGCACAAGTGTTTGCACATGTGTGTGTGTGTGTAAAAGAGAAAGAGTACTATATGGGCTCTTGTCTGTGCGAAAGCATGCATGACCTGAAAGTGTCAAGTCACCATGTCAAAGCCCACTACAGCAGAGACAGAGTGCAGTGAACAGATAATGGATTTTATCAACTGCATTTTCATTTTCATGACACCCTGACATAGCAGTGGGCCAGGGAGGGGAAAAAGGGGGGAGAGTGGAAAAACAGTGCAGCATTAGCAAACGTCCACTTTGCAGGAGAAACCCCTTTCATACCCTGCCCCCACCACACCACCCACAACACTCAAACCTGTCAGTCAACATAAATGTGTTCTGTCACACTGCCCAACCACCATGACACCACAGACAGACAGACAACAGACAAAAGAGATGTACTGTATCAGCAGACGATGAAGCACAGAGCAAGGTACACCACAAACAGACAACAGACAAAAGAGATGTACTGTATCAGCAGACGATGAAGCACAGAGCAAGGTACACCACAAACAGACAACAGACAAAAGAGATGTACTGTATCAGCAGACGATGAAGCACAGAGCAAGGTACACCACAAACAGACAACAGACAAAAGAGATGTACTGTATCAGCAGACGATGAAGCACAGAGCAAGGTACACCACAAACAGACAACAGACAAAAGAGATGTACTGTATCAGCAGACAACGAAGCACAGAGCAAGGTACACCACAGTCAGACAGACAACAGACAAAAGAGATGTACTGTATCAGCAGACGATGAAGCACAGAGCAAGGTACACCACAGACAAACAGACAACAGACAAAAGAGATGTATCAGCAGACAACGAAGCACAGAGCAAGGTACACCACAAACAGACAACAGACAAAAGAGATGTACTGTATCAGCAGACAACGAAGCACAGAGCAAGGTACACCACAAACAAACAGACAACAGACAAAAGAGATGTACTGTATCAGCAGACAACGAAGCACAGAGCAAGGTACACCACAGTCAGACAGACAACAGACGAAAGAGATGTACTGTATCAGCAGACGACGAAGCACAGAGCAAGGTACACCACAAACAAACAGACAACAGACAAAAGAGATGTACTGTATCAGCAGACGAACGAAGCACAGAGCATGGTACACCACAGACAGACAGACAACAGACGAAAGAGATGTGTTCTATCAACAAACAACTAAGAAGAGTGCATGGTACTGTACTCACCCTCTGTAACAGGCCAGCCTTCTCACACAGCTGGGCAATGTGGGCACGGTCGTAGTGCGTGAACATCTGGTTGCCCAGGATGGCGTCTGCCACCTGTCACATACATAGGTTTTCCATCAACGTCACAGGCCTCAACAATTATCATCTGTCAGCCATCCCTAAACAGGCCTCATCTGTGTGTCTGTCATTACTGCCTAAGCAATTCTCTGCCCTTGTCGATGACCAAGCGAAAGCTGAACTTGTAGCAGTTTCATCACATATTGATAATAATAATGATAATAATAATAATGAATGTATACAAATCTTGGTGTTTTCACACCACACCTCTGAATCAAAGGAAAGAAAGATCAAATGTAAAAGATGAATTTCATGGGCTTATTGTTGTTTCTTTGCTTTTGTTGCATGTTTCTTCGTTTAAAAAAAACAACTGACATAAATGCAACTGAGTTTATCCTGTCTTCTGCTTCAAATAAAATACCGTTCTGGATGTGTGCTTGAATCTTAGCGGAAGCTTGGAGAATGAAATACAAGAAAAGTATCCTTGTGCATGTGAATGTGAATGCTACAATTTATTTGTGTTTTACTGCTGACACACAATGCTGACATTAGGAATCCATCAAACAAATGCTTTCTCTTGACAAAAAAAACAACAAACTTTCAGCTGGGCACACACACACGCACAACTACATACAATATAACTCAAAGTTAAAAGATGTAAAATCAAAGGACACACCTACACACCCCTCCCCTCTCCTCAGTGTCCTGTATTCCCCCCCCCCCCCCCCCCCCAAGTCAGGCCGGCCCCCTGAGGTACCTGAGGAGCAGACATGAGGTTCATCTCCAGCAGACGTGTCTGCAGCGGTCCCTCGGCAGGGCGGTTGTTCTTCAGAGCGTCCAGCAAGAATGATGTGCACTGCTGGATAAGGTTGAACTCCATGAACACGTCCACAATCTGCAACATCACAACCCACACCGGTGCTGCCCTGTCAGTGATTTCCATGGTCAGTGACAAGACTTTCTGAACATCACACACTACTCCTAATCCAACAACATAAGATGCACAGCTGAGCTGGTCTCAAATCTCAGAAAACATGGTCACATGCTGCCTTGTGTGCTGCTTGACAGATCAATGACAAGACATTCAAATCATGATTCAACAGTACACATTCACTAACGAGTGGATCAACCATAAGACATCCAATCAGTGAAATATCAAACAACACTTAACTGTTTTAGGAGTAGTTTGTTAAAAGCAATAAAAAATTTTACTAACAATTTTAAACACCTAAACAACATTAACTTGTGCCAGTGGGTCACGTTAAATGACCTCTATCACAGGCCATAAACAGACACTGCCCGAACATATGACCACTGACTGTGGTGGTCAGCTCAACACTACCAGTGCCAACATGTGTGTTCACATTTCACTGCCAACTGCACTCACCCTCCCCTTTTCATTCATCACTCTCCCACCTTACACACTGTAAGTGCAGATCTGAACTGAATTTTTTCTTTGCGAAATCTGTCAACTGGTTCTCCCTAAGGAAATCTTTTATCTGACAGAACAAAGGTATCATAAAAATTATCCAAAATATCACTGGCAAGCAACTGTACCTACCATCCATTGTTTAACCCCAGATCATTAGCCACTGCCATTTGGCCAACTTTATGCAAGTCATGTTATCTTTCTACCCCATCCTACACCAGATCACCCTTTTCAGGTTCACCTCAAAAGCAATCCAAAAGGCATAGAACTGCTGGTTATCTACCACTGTCTCACACCAGCTTCAGGCTGACTGGCTCCAGTAAGCCTTGTCTGTCATTAGCAATCATCCAGGTGAAATGATCCCCTTTCAATTTATCCTTTCTTTCACCTGGAGGAGGTCAGCCAGGGGTTCATCAGTCAGCACTACCTGGGCACATCGACTGTTCTATTCCACACTGATTCATGGGTGAAAGCGACTGATTTTTGAAATACTGAAAATTTTTAGGTCAGAGACCTGGAACAATTTAAAAAGTGCATGTTTTATCCCAAAACAAAGTAAAATAGAAAACTTTTTTTTAAATTCGGAGAATTTTTTTTTCACCAAAATTTCAGTAAGCTTGCATGATCTCTCTCTCCCTCTCTCTCTCTCACCTGGTTGAGGTAAGCCATGGAATCATCTTCAGCTACCACAATCTGGACAAACTGACCTTTCTAGTCCACACTGTTCTACCCTTACAGGCACAAAAAAAAAACCCAAAGCAGCCCAAATTTTACACAGAGAAATTTGTTGTGACAAATGACAAAGAGTAATACAATACAATACAATACAGTACAATACAATACAATAAGCTTGCACGGTCTCTCTGCCTCTCTCTCACCTGGTTGAGGTCAGCCAGAGGTTCGTCATCAGCCACCATCATCTGGGCAAACTGCAGGCCTTGCTCCGGGTTGATGCGCATGATGTTGCGCAGCAGGAAGATGTAGTCAGGCGTGAAGCCCACCTTCTTGGAGTACAGGATGATCTTCTGGAACTGACCTGTCTCCGCAAAACACTGGATCACCTGTCAACACCACACAGTGCCATACTGTTAGCATGTACACTTCAAACTGCATCTCTGTTCAACTGGTACACGGCACACTGTTACCTTGTACAAAACACACTGGATTTGTGTTTAACTGGTACACATAACGCTGTTGCCAAGTACACAACACAAAAGTCACTGCATCCAGGTTTACATTGCCTACAATATACCGGATTAGTCTTGAGGTTAAAGAAATTGTATTTTGTATGTCGTTTTAAGGCACACCGGTCTAAAATTGGTGGATATATCAATAACAAGGTCAACAAGATGTAATTTGTTGTGTTCTGACATCAATGATGTTGCAAAACATCTAAATGCAGGATTTGGTGACAGGACATTATGTGGCAGAACATTTAATCATGCGATGCAGCTTGGTGATACATGCATGGTGAATGAACTGCAACAAAATGGGGCTAGGGAATAAAGTGACAAATTGCATTGACCTTTCTAGGTGGTGTCCAGCTAATGCTGAATCAGAACAGACACTGCTGAACACCACTGAAATGATTCAGCAGCAGTATAGAGCCTCCCTAGAATGTGACCTCTGGTGACCTTACACCAAGTTCCTTGTGGACTTCCAGTGCTGAGACTGTGATAGGCAAACCTGGGTGTGGCTGCATATGGGACACTTGGAATGAACAGCATGCAAGTAATGCCACTGAAAGGCAAGTTTCCCACAGATGTGACTCAAGAAAATTCTGTTCTTTTTCCAGACCTTTGTCTTTATTGGACCACACTGAAAACTTTCCGTATCAAACCAAAACCAAAACGAATTTTTAAGAATGCATCTTTTGTTGACAAAAGATATCTGTGCATATCCTAGTTTTAATATTCTATTCAATATTCATCAATTTTTTGTTTGTCTGTCTTTAAATACATCAATCTCTTTGAAGAATGGTACTGGTCACTGGTTTTACAAAAATTCCAAGACTTCAGGCCCTGAAGGGCAAAACAATTTTCCAAAACTATTCCAGACCAAGAAATAGTTCTCTCATTTTTCCAAGTTTTTTCCAGACCTCCATGAATCCGTACAAATCCTGGAAATGGCAAAGATGATGGGACAGCAACAAAAAGAAACAAACAAAAAAGCCTGATGACAAACTGACCTTCTGGGGCACATTGGCCCTGAGGTAGACGGACAGCGCCAGTGTGGGGTCAGCCGCCTTCACCAGGTCTCCCAGTTCTTCACAGCACTCCAGCTGTACAGCACACAATCATCATCATCATCATATTAATAATAATGGGTATTCATCATGTCATCTATCTCCTTAATAGATAAGTGCCCAGAGTCCTCACAACTACCACCAATAAGGAAAAACGCATACAAAAACTGAAAACACAGGACACTCTTACTCTCCACACTAACACACATGCAAGCACACACCAATACCCATACACCCACAAACACAAGTTTGTTCAGAATTAGGAGAGGAGACACATCCAGCCTGTGAAAGTGAATGTGAACACTCAATTATTGCCATCCACATTAATATTACCATTCAGATGTCATCATTAGCCTCTCCTTACACTGGTCTCACACACACACACATACACACACAATCCAATTTAACAAGCTTTCAAATACAACACCAAGGATAATGTCTGCGTGCAAGGCAACTATCACAAAAGCACTAAATCGCACTTGAAAAATCTGCTGTATATTGGTGAAGTGCGTTGGGTTACGCTGCTGGTCAGGCATCTGCTTGGCAGATGTGGTGTAGCGTATATGGATTTGTCCGAACGCAGTGACGCCTCCTTGAGCTACTGAAACTGAAACTGGTGAAGTTTCTTTTTCAGGCAATTGCTATGATTGTCCAATCTCTTACTTTACCCATCACTCTATCAGTCAATCAAAACAGATTCTGACCTTTCAGTCCAGCCTCTCATACCTAGGTCGGTTTCTTTCTCTCCCTGCCTCTCTTCCCCTGCCTCTCTTCCCAACTGTACAGTAATAAGCCTGTTCAACCGATGTTTGCTTCCTGTCTCGATAAAAACTCAACAAATAAAAAAAATGAATGAATAAATTGTCTGACATTTCCCTCTCCCTCAACCCACCATACCCCACATCTCAGTTTCTTCAACTGTTGTCTTCATTTGTCATGCAACAGGCTGTTTCCAAACTCTGTCCCTACAAACCACTGGAACCACTTTCTCTTCCCTTTCCACATTTTGACTTCACAGTTTTCCACAGATCTTTCTTTTTTTTAATCTGGTAGGCTCTCAAGGCCTGACCAGTGTGGCTGATCCAGCCAATATGTACCAGTCTGCATGTTTTGTGCCTTCTTCAAACTGAAGCTGAAAACAGACTTCCGGCTTCATCCAGACTGACAGAAAGAGAGAGAGAAACACCAACCTTGTCCTCCTTGAGCCATTTCTCCAGGAGCTGTTTGCGTCCCTGCTGCAGCACAGGACGACACAGTTCCAGGGACTCGTACTTGTTGAGCTGTCCCTTGTCCAGCAGGATGCCAAAGTACTGCAGCAGGGGGGACGTTGTTCCCGCCGTTGATGGCACCTGCTGGAAGCGTTGGATCGTCTGCGGCGTGCGCAGGATTCCCTGGAAACGCCACCATCAACACTCGTCAGCAGAGGCTGGGCAACACTTTTCTGCTTTATCTTCCACTACTGGGACCACATGTTCATCAGGTTTTCTGAGATTCCATTCTGATTTACACATCCCCAAGCTGATTTTAAAATGGTAACTATGATTACAATGTGCCATGTATATACATAATGAAGATGATTGTTATCGTTATCTTTTCACAGTGATTTTGTTGCTCAATTTTTCGTTCCCTTTTAACTGTTTAGACCCTTTCTTTCCCTTTAAATTCTATTTCCAGGAATTATGCATTTTACCCAACGACTATTACAGGACTATTAATACTGTCAATGTTGTACATTCCACTATTTTGGGTGCAAGGAAGGTTAACATACATGCCACAATTCTTATTCCTGTTGATAACTATATCCTCTGTAATGTAATAATACTACCTTTCATAATGCTGTTTTACTTCTTCATTAACAGGTAAACCTTTTACAAAACACATTAAGTAGAAAACAAAATTGCCTGTTTCGCAATATTTTGAACGTTGCTGAAGAGATAGAGCACCTGATTCATTTACCATCCTAAAAACCATGTTAACTGTTTTAATATTCTATTTGTGTAAACTTCCCACAGTACTGTACAGACCTATTCAGTCTCTCATAGTTCTGGCAGGCAACCAAAATACTCAATGTGCACAAACAAGAAGAAGACTAGCACATACTTAGAACTGTTACTATCTGTCTTCTCCTTCTCCTCCTCCTCCCTCAACTCTGTGAAGAGTCACTGGGGCACCACACAGAACTGTTCAACAGATACCTCCAGGTCTGTCAGTTGTGTCACATGGATGGAATCCATACCCCTGACAGTCTGCACTGGTGGGTCATGATTTAAGTATGTGTAATTAAACCTGAGCATATTAAAACTATCAGTATATGACAGACAGACAGAAAATACGAAAAAACTTAGCCGTATGAAGAGCACAGGAACAGGAGTCGTGATGGCTGCTGGAAAAAGAGGGCGCTAGCCAGTGGGACAAAGGGGAGGTTACCTACTTCCAGGAGGTTATCGGCCGAAGTTGCTTTCGTTTTCTCCGCATAGGCTGATAGTAGTTTGCACAGGACAGGAATGTCAGACGCCTGCCGGAGTCTGCACTAGTTGGGTCACGGTTAAGTATGTGTAATTAAACTAACTTTTAGTAAATGCCAAAACCACCACTGTAATCCCAACAACTAAAAGCCATCACTGACAACTGCAGATTGACTTCTCATAAGGCAATAAGCATCACTGACCTTGGGGGCACTGGCGGCGACCTTGGCAGCCTCCTGGTACTGTCCACCTTGGAAGAGGGTGTTGAACTTGCGCACAAACAGATCCTCGGCGCCAGGCAGGTTGCAGCGTGAAGACATCTTCAGCGCCAGGTCAGGGTTCTGCAGGGTGTTGGTGATGTACGTCACAATGTTCTCCTCCTCCACACTCACCGACAACACCTGTATGTACACCCACACATCAACAGGTGATTTCAAACAACAAGTGATATCACGCATCAACAGGTGACATAATTACTCAACAGGTGATATCACACATCTCTAGAGGCTCAATGCACACACACACACACGCACACACACACATCAACATATATCAAATTCAAAACCCACTGTAAACACCTGTTGCAGCAGGTAAAAGGATCCCTCTGCTCACTGACATTATCTGTATATGCTCACTCACACCATCATATGATGCAACACACCTTCTACTGAGAAACACACTTTTCACTCAGAAAGCATGGCACTGATCATCAACACTTTCCTCCATTTGCAGGTCAACCTGGCATGCTGACCTGACGACAGACAGACACAAATCTATGGACACACAGTCATAGATATGTGGATACACACACTGAGATGTGAAGACAAACACTGATCTGTGGAGACAAAAGACTACCCGTGGACATACACACACACAGAGACTACACACCTAGGGACACAAAAAAAGACACAAACCACACACCTGTCCTTTCCTGTTGACTCCAATGATGCCGCTAGTGGCCTCATGGCTGGCCGTAACAAAAATGGTGTCCCCGCTGATGCGGTTCATGTATATGCAGGTGCCCGACTCAATGTCGTACATGTGCACATAGCCGTACTTGGTGATCAGGAACACCACTCCATGCTTGGGACTGGTCTGTATTCACAAACAAATGACATAAATTAAGGTCCTGAGAAAACACACTTAACGTAAATTAAATAACCCACAGCAACAAGTGACATGTCCCTGACAAAATTTGGTATTAAAAAACCCACTCTAAAATAAGCCTGACTGAAACCAACAGGAAACGGATAATGACTTTATAAAGGCAGCTTTCAGTTGGCTCTACCCAGGTATGCAACCTGTTGTGTAAATGACAGTGTTTATAAAGTGCTTCGAGCTTGGCCTCTGACTGAGGGTAGACATGACAGAAGTATCCATATCAATCGATTCATATCCTTTTTGTTACACATTATATAATAACTAGAACAAAGGCCTCTTTCCAAGTTATCCCTCAACTGATGAACTCACACAGTGAAGTCCCCCCTCCTCCCCTTTCACCAATGCTGTGAGCTATGCAAAGCAGTACCCTCTGACTAATGAAACCTGGCTGACCCAGAAAATGACAGGACGTGGATGATGGCAAGGGGAGGGAGAAAAGTAGGTAAGAGGAGTGCTTACAACTGCATGTGAGCCACTGACAATCTGATCGTGACTAGTGGATGACTAGTGGATGAGAGTATCACAGCAAAGAGGAACAAAGCCAAGTTAAATAAATCAAAATGCAAATGATAAAGGAAAACTTACACAAATTTTTTTTTTAATATAAAAATAGAAAAATAATGGCCCAGTATAACAAAAATATGAACAAATTTGTATAACTATATATTATAACTAAATGACAGCAACAGTGGTATGTATTGAGCAGGTACAATTAAAGACAAGAGGTAGGAACCAAAAACACCACAGGTTAACACAAAATGAGATGGTAGGAGGAGAAAAAACCAAAAACACCCCGGGTTAACACAAAATGAGATGGTAGGAGGAGAAAGAACCAAAACCACCACAGGTTAACACAAAATGAGGTGGTAGGAGAAAGCACCAAGTACCTGCATGGCCACAGGAAAGTCGTTCTGAGCTTCTGCAGGGAAGAAGACGTCCACAGCTTTCTTGGCAAAGGGCTGGTTGCCTTGTGGTGGCTGCCCCACCTCAATGACATGAAGCTGTGTGAACAGAAAACACTCATCTGGCATCACTGGCATAGCAGCTGAGTGGTTAAGGCATTGGACTTTCAATCCTACGGTTCTGGATTCGAATCCTGGTGGGTTAAGGGGGTGGAGATTTTTCCAACTCCCATGTCAATAAATGAGCAAACCTGCTTGTGCCTGAACCCCCTTCATGTTATATGCACGCAGAAGATCAAATGCGCATGTCAATGATCCCACAATCCATGTCAGCTTTCCATTGGTTATGAAAATAAGAACATACTAAGCATACACACTGTTGGAAAATAGGGTATGGCTGCCTCCTGTCTGGGTAAAAACAGTTATTCATGTTAATCACCCACTTGTACATTCAAGCAAATGTGGGACTTGCAGACCAAGAACATGGAAGAAGAACCACATTACTTTAAGGTTTTCTGACATATATCTCACACCTTTCACAATGCATCCAGATGTTTATTTGCAACACTCCTTTCAACACACCACCTTTTCTTTCCACGGTTTGTTCTTGGTTCATCTCTTTTACCTTGCTCTCCGGAGAACTGGACATACAACACACTGGTTCATTCATATTAGTCATTTGTCACTCATAATCACACACACACACACACACACACACACACACACAATCCCACAGACCTTGCCACCCTGAGGGCCCCTGACAGCAAACATGAAGAGAGTGGAGGGGTTGGGGTTGGCATCTACAGTGAAGGTGGCAAAGGCAGCAGCATGACCTTCAATGGGCTGGCTGACCTTGCGCTCCACAGAGTACAGCTGCATGGCTCCAACCACACGGTTTTGCTGCAGACACACACACATTGCCATACATATTACTGTGTGTACACACTATGCATACTCTATGGATCTGGGCTTACAAGAGCTCAGGTGAAGACTGCATCAGCCGAGATGCAGATTCTGCTTCAATGCCTTACATCAGCTGAGGTGGAGATTTTAAGTGGAGAATTTAGTAGTCACCTCTGTCAACATATGAGCGGACAAGCTAGAAGAAAACATTACGTAACACCACACTTTATATTTTCCATCAAATCTGTCACATTAACATAAACTGGCAACAGCCACACTTTATACGAGTGTTGGTGACAAACTTGAGTGAACTGCCCTAAGGTTTATCTGTACTGTTTTTCTTTATTTGTTCAGTTCCACATTCCAAAAATGTTGACAGGAAAGACACATAAAAGACTACTGGGAACAAGCTGGGTCATGTACACCTGCAACTTATTTCACTCAATCAAGAGTCAAATTCACATATATAGCATGTGTTTCTACATTTGTAACACAAACGGTAAAAACTGACCTGAGCTGAGATGCCAATCAACAACAACCACTGTTGCTTGTCGTCAGTGCGGTAGTTGATGATCTGACAGCCTGCCAGGTTGGAGTGACGGTCAAATACTTTCTGGGGCTGAGAGTCACCTGAAATGGACAGGAAAATAATATATCAGTTCCTCAGTTTAGTCCAGCTCTATTTCTGAGCACAGGAGAATCATCAGCAAATTCATGTTGGTTGGGTAAGAGAAAGAACAATATTGTACCTTCTGCTGACCTTCTGCTGACTTCTTCAATGCCAAGTATAAGGTTGGATGGCTGTGCAAAATGTCTTATTCTGCTGCCAATGACTGAGGTTATACAGAAGCTGTCAGTTTCCATGTCACACATTCATGAGGCCCCCCAGCAAGTAAGACCTGGAACTGCCACCAAGCTGTTTTCATGGTGCCATGGCTGTATCTCCAACATGGGCAGGGCACCATCCATTTCAGCCACAAAGTCCAGCGCTGTCTATTTCTGGTGTGCAGCAACCACCTCCCTTTCCAAGTCTTAGTCTCTACTCTCCCTCTATGTCCATGACATGCAGCACACCAGTTTACTTACTGTCCACATGATCCAGCCAAGCTTCATCAGGACCTATCTGTATTTATATAAATTCCTGTAGCTTATAACCTAGTTAGCCATACACGGCCATATCAGAGTTCCTCTTGAGATCCCAAAGATTTCTAAAGTATCAGAAGCCTTGTTTTTCGTAGTGATATTATCCTTGTTTTCCCAGTCCCTCTCACTCCCTTTCTGACCATCTCCACCCCTGTTAGTGACTTGCCTACCCACCTTCCATGGCCCAGTGGTAGACAGCCTGGTCAGTGACCAACCCAATCATGTTGACAGAGATCCACTTCCAGAAGGTCACTTCCTCCGTCATGGTGTGGGCCTTCATCTTGCTCTTCATCTCTATGTTGAAGATCTGGAGTGTTTTGCCCGCTGATCACACACACACAATCATGTAAACACATGAAACCAAACAGAAATGTGTATGCGCAAACACACACACACAGTCACACATGCACACTCTCTCCTGACAAGATACCCAAATTACCCAAGCTGCTCTGTGCAAAAAGGAAACATAGGAAACAAACAGTCAAAGGTAGTCACATCTGAAAGACTCTTACATACAGTAGATCAACAAATACTGCAACATACTATGTGTGATCTTTCAGCACCTTTCACACTTTTTCTTTTGTTTGGGGATTTTGCTGCATTGTTATTTTACCTAACCTCTAACAGTGACAAAACATAATCTGAAAATGTACAAGAATTCTACAAATGGGAAGTAACTGATTCAGCATTATTTTCTACTTTCAAAACCGCAGTTGATCTTGTCCCCAAATTATCTTATTACTGAGACTGGCAGAAAGTAACACCTATGTTAATTCTATTTTCATCAATCCTGATAGTTATGCCCTATACAAAAAAAAACAACAACCAATAATATGAATATGAATACCAAAAAATCAGTATGCACAAAAATACAATCTACATAATTTACTATTCTACTTCAAGTACAACAGTTTACATGTGTCAGGTTGATAACATAGAAAATGTTTACCTTTGAGAGCAATCACTTTGCTGGCTGGATTCATGATGGCTGAGTCAGCAGAGATGGGACGGCGGATGGGGTTGCCCGAGTCATTCATGTCAATGATGACCACCTGGGCAGTTTCTCCCACCTTCTCCCGAACACAGATGAACTTATCAGACTCCATGGTGAGGGTGCTGAACCCAATGTTGGCAGCGTTGATGCCCACATTCTGGAGCTGTACACAACAAATGAATATATTCATTTATTTCTTTATATCTTTGTTGTATGTACTGGATATAGCCAAGCCAATCACACAATGCAAATTCATAAACATGAAGAGCATGTTACTGTCATACACAGCAAACAATCGCTTATCAAAACTTTCCACTGGACACCACCTTCAAAAGAAAAAGCAAAACTGTTTTGTTGTTGAAAATTTTAAGAAATATCGGCATGGCTGGCGATTAACCAATTAATTTGCCCCAACTGAGTTACATCCAATGTTAAGTATAATGCAAGAGACTTTACACTGTATAAAACTCTGGACTGGTCCATTTCCCTTTAACTCAACACATCTCAATAAGCTGCAATTGTTCTCTTTCCAAACAATCCAGTCATATGTAATACTTCAAACCAGTTCTGACATCTTGGTCCTCACTCCTGTATTAAGGTCCATTAGCTTTTCACAACTGGTCTAACACACACACACACACACAATCAGTGTGTGCATGTAAGCACAGGAGTATGTTCGCACTTGAGTGTGAAGAAAGAAACAGATGACTTTATCAATATAAATTATAATACACAGCAGGTTCACTATGCGCATGTACATGTTGAGTTTGTTGTTTGCAGCAGTTAGTATGTGTATGTATTCATCTGATGTGTTCACATTTAGTCTAATTTATATTCATGTCAATAACTTTGTCTCCTAAAAAAAGTACAACAGGTTGTAAACGCTTGTAAACAGACAAGGCACATGATCTATGTCATGCCATGGTACCAAGTACTTTATATCATGCCTGTGTGTTGTGTGTGTGACTGTGTGTGTGAGTGAAACTGAAAGCATACATGTGTGCATATGATATGCTTGTAAGCTTCAGTTATGGTGTACTTCAAGACAACCCTGCAAGACTGCCTCTTTGAGTGAAACAGGAATCACTGTCCATGGATAAAGTCCTGTCATCCCTATTATGTGAGTTTGAGACACAGACTGTAAGAACAGGAGCAACTGGACCACTTCCACCTTAGATCACTCTGTAAACAACATCCCAAGGGCGGGTCGTATTTGCATGCCGGAAAGCCAAGTCCTGAGACAGGCAAAAATCCTCTTGTCAAACATGAGCTCCAGGAGGCCATTCACAGCAGTCAGCTGGAAGACCCTTGCACAGTTGCAGCAGACATGCATTTAGGAGTTTATAAATTTGAGACTTATCACACTCTTGACCTGGACAAGAACTGAAGAAGTAACAGACCTAGAAATTGTGAATCGACTTCAGTGACAACTGTAACCTGCCATCACTGCAGCACTTTCACTTTCAGGTTCATGCGGCAAACGAATCTTTTGTGACTGTGATGTTTTCAGCAACTTTGATGGTAATGTGTGTGTGTGTGTGTGTGTGTGTGTGTATTATTGTTGTTGTCTGAGTGTGTACTGTGTGTGTGTTTATCAGATTGAGTGCTTCCAAAATTGTACAGTTGTGCACAAAATATGTCTAATAAAAAAAAAAAGTAATATGTAATGGTGACTTAGTTTATTATCATTATTCCCTATTTCTAACAGTATAAGCATGGGGACTGCAACAGTAATAACATTGGTTGACAATGTATTGAACCTTGCACATGATTCACACTGAACAGTAACAACTGTGGGTCTCGGGATATTGGTTCAGTGAACAATGGTGATATGAATGGGAAATCAACTGCATGTTCTGACAGCTCTAGCCTCAAGTCACATTCACACTGTCACAGTGAAGGAAAGGTGAATGATCATCTGATGTCAATTTTCCTCAAATTGTCAAAACAATTTATACCATATGTCATAATTCATTTGGTTCAAATCAAAGCAGAAATATCAATCGTTTTGAGCCAAATGTATGACTATCACTTCTTTTTCTTCACACTTGGCAGATCTAAAACTAGGACTGTTTTATCATTCCTCCATCTGCAAGTAGAGAATAATATGATTGGTTTGTTTGTTTTTTATATAGTTTTCATGAACCCAAACATACAAAAAAAGAAGCAATTCCCCATGGCTCAACATTAATGAAAAAGTTCTATGGGGTAAACATTAATGGTTGCCCCACTGCTTGAGGGAAGTAGATCATAATGCCAGGCAAGCTAAGATCTTTCTGAACTGTCGTGATAGGTTAACCAATGAATATTTTTCAAGTTAAACATGTCATTCTTTTTCAAAGCTATTTGTGGCACTCTCAATACTGATCATACCATATTCTCCTCTTCTTTTTTCTTCTTCTATTTTCCGAACACAATTGTCTGAAATTAACAAATATACCCCAATTTTTTAGACAGAACACCAAGATGGGTCTCAGTATTTAGACCTACAGAAAATAAAGGGTTTTTTGGGAGGGGTTTGGGGGGCGGGGGGTTCTTTGGTGCTTTATTTTCTTTATTTTCTTCTTTTTTTTTTTAATTGATTTTTTTTTCTCAAAGCCTGACAAAGCACGTTGTGTTAGGCTGCTGGTCAGGCATCTGCTTGGCAGATATGGTGTAGAGTATATGGATTTGACCGAACGCAGTGACGCCTCCTTTAGTTACTGATACTGATACTGGTGCTTTAAGTTTGTGAAAACAGGACAAGTAAGAAAGAACATTCTAAGACTGTGAATCTGACACTGACTTGCTCAACTGAGCAAGTGAAAAGGAAAGTTATTGTTAAACCCTCTTTCTGTACGAGTCTATGGCTCAGTAATGTTTCTAGCATTTACAAATATTTTTAATGGTATAAATAATCTCAGTCACACTCTCATTTCCCTGCAGATAATGTGATCAATATGTATTAAAAATATCTTCATCCACTAAATTTAACCTCATTTTTTCAAGCACATTCATCTAATCATGAATTCATCAATCTGAGCAAAACGCTGTGGACATTTAAAATAATAAAGAAAAAATTGAAAAAAGATCTGAAAAATAGGTCACTGTAAACAGGAAGGATTCTACTCCTAGTGGGCTGCTGACAAAACTTTAGCTAAGAAAACAACAGTAGGAGACACACCCCCTGACCTTCTTTCTTTGCAAGTCAACCATTGTACCTATGCTAACCATTGGGATTGCAAACACTGATGCAAAGGATTATTTATGCATGAACAATGTTATTGTTTAATAAAAGTACAAGAACAATGTAATCTACCATTTGAAATTGTTAAGACTGTGCCACTGCATTTGATTTGTAACGTATGCATGTGATGTATGCTGAGTTCGCTGATTGTCCCGACAAGGGGGCGTCACTGCAGTAAGGTGACACGATTCACTGATAATATAACGTTTGTTTTCCCCGAATAATAATAACAGCTTATTCTGACGATCATACATTTCACTGCTGTGTTAATGTACAAACTGTCAAGCAGAAATAAGCACACCTTTTGGGAACGTACACAACAAACTCGGTAAATCTATTCAGAATTGCAACAGAACGAGAGTGGTCTGCTTCAATGTTCATGATTATCTATTCCGGTTTAGAGGACGACACATTTATTAACTGATCAATAATCTGACGTGTATGAAACCTGCACATACGCAAACGTACATCAATACATTATGTTAGTTCACATTTCAAGTACACGATCCAATAAACTGAATAACAATACAAACAAGAAATGACAAGCAGACGACAGAATGCCCTCGCGGTTTAGGGGCGTGTTTTTCACAGCAATTCGTTTCTACATTTTCTTCGTGGTTTTTACTCACCTGCAGATGTTCTTGAAATCGTATTGGCAATATCTGCGACATGGTGAAAGCCCCTGGTTTGATATACGGCTTGCACCACCCGAAATATCAGTTCCCGAACGTCCTTTCCCACACTAGCCGGTTCCTCACTGCCTGTTGACACTGACCAATTTCTGAAAATGGCTGCTGCCGGTGGAGTTTACAAAAATAGTGCGTTTTGACAAGTGCACACTCATTCCATATATGGAAAATAATCGAAATTACGCTCGCTTTTGTTCGATCTCGTTACATTTAAATAGATGTGTACAGCAAAAGCTGTCTGCTATATGACTATCCCTTGACCTTCAAAATTACTATTTAACAGGAACTGCCGTGAGAACTATATTGTTCATTGAAAATACTTATTCGTGCGCCATTGATGTCGTCATCGCGAGGCTTGGACCGACACGCTTATCCACCTCCAATCAATAAACGAACGTTCCTTTATCCCTCACACTCATATTCTATTATTAGCAGCGCGTGATATTTTCGACTTCCTTAAAATTTGAGTTTACAGTTGGCGTCTGATGTTAGACACTGGAACTCATGATAATAAAATTTTAGAGCATGGGCATCTCATGTGGTGGATACTAAATTAGTGTGAGTTGGGCATACATTACATGTTTGTTCGCTGAAAAGCACGTTCGTTTATTGACTTCAGTCTGGTTCCATTTCTTGTGGGCGACTTCGATGTGAGTCATTCTGTCCGATCTGAGAATCATGATAATAACAACAATGTGAAAGATGATGATGACGATTAACACAATCTTCTTAAAATCGTACCCAGTCTCAAAAAATCAATGTCAATCGCCGACTCACGGTTTTTAGCGCAACACAATGCAAGGACTACCGCGGCAGTTTCAGTTTCAGTTTCAAGGAAGTGTCAAAGGGTGCGGACCGATCTTTCATTTCTACGCCACGCCACATCTACGTCATTGGGAGGAGAAGGGGGGGACTGACTCGAAGACTACTGAAGAAGGATATGCGATCATCAGTGGGGGAGGGGGAGGGCGGTCAGATCACAATCAAAGTGCCGGATCTATGCATAACAAGCTGAGTGAACATCCCAGCCTTTCCTGGCCAGAAGTGTTGTTGCCCTTATGTTTCTTGTGCTCTAACAGATATAAAACGTTTAATGCAAGAGAAACGTAATCCCAGCTAACCATGCAATGCATTTGGAATGGGATGCTATACCCATGTTCGACTGTGCAATGGCTGAAAGCGTTGGACTTTCAATCTGAGGGTCCCGGGTTCAAATCTCGGAAATGGCGCCTGGTGGGTAAAGGGTGGAGATTTTTACGATCTCCCAGGTCAACAAATGTGCAGACCTACTTGTGCCTGAACCCCCTTTGTGTGTATATATATGCACGTAGAAGATCAAATACGCACGTTAAATATCCTGTAATCCATGTCAGCATTCGGTGGGTTATGGAAACAAGAACATACCCAGCATGCACACCCCCGAAAACGGAGTATGGCTGCCTAGATGGCGGGGTAAAAACGGTCATACTCGTAAAAGTCCACTCATGTACATACGAGTAAACGTGGAAGTTGCAGCCCACGAACGAAGAAGAATAAGAATACACATGTTCAAAATGCTCATTTCATGCTTTTTGAAACCTTTTTTTTTTTTTTTTTTTCTTGAAATGGTCATGTATTGACATTTCAATGATTGGATCTGGCATATGTGCTGCTGGTGTTTACATGTATGCCTTTTTTGTAAAATTGTTTTGCTTACACTGAAAATGATTCACTTGGGTCAGGACGCCCATGTTGTTGTTGCTTGATTACTGCCCTTTTTGGGACACAAAATGTTCATCTAGACTGGACAGTTGATACCCATGTACTCCGATACTTACTGCCTGCTTTGGTTTTACATTTACACACACAGACACACACACAGACACACACACACACACACACACACACACACACACACACACACACACACGCAGTCAGCGCACGCACGCACGCTGCACACACACACACACACACACACACACGCCACGCACACACACACAAACCAAACAAATATAATTATCGCAGCAACTACTTGAATGACCGCGCGCGCGCGCGCGCGCGTGTGTGTGTGTGTGTGTGTGTGTGTGTGTGTGTGTGTGTGTGTGTGTGTGTGTTCGTTCATTTGCTTAACGTGTATCCACATTTGTGATTAGACGAAACTCCATTACCTCCCCCAACCCACCCATGCCTTAACTCATCACTACTTTCCCTGTTCCTCTCTCCTCAAAAAAAAAAAAGAAAAAAAAAAGGGGGGGACTGAAGAAGAATATAAACGAAATAAACTAAACTAACTAGCCAACCAGCAGAATCACAACAAAGAGCCAACTGGGCTCCAAATTAAACTCTGAACTATTTCAAACACATGTTGATTATCATATAAGACATTTCTAATGGAAGCGGATGGAACTGCAGATTTTGTAAATGACACAGGTAAATATGGTTTTTTTTTAACTGTTCACATTAATTTTATACAGATAATATGCACGGGGGTAATTTCATTATCGCAAATGCAAGTCACATTTGAAGTATATTTTGTTTTTATGGCATCCAGTCGTAATCTGTATATTAGACTGGTGAGCCTCCTGCTACTGTTACGTCGTCGGTTTTGTTTTAAAAGAAAACATGCGATCAATTTTTCGCGAGCTATTGTCAGTATTTTCTCTGTCATGATCAGACTCCTGTTTTAGTTTATTGACATGGTTCCAGCAAGTTTTCTCTAGCAGAGAATAACCTTCGTGTAATGAATATGGAATACGAATTTCCATGGCACTGTAAATGTTCATTGCGCCTTTTTTCGCACAACAATGCACCCGCTCATTTCCCACGATCCCTTTGTCAGTGAGAAGGGATCCAACAAAAAATTAATCTTTGTACCACGAATGGTCAAAACATGAATTATATGACGAATTTCTGTTACGAGTTCTCATTAAGATTTTAATGCTTGTAATACAATCGGATTTAGAATCGACACAAAATAACACTTAATTGAAATATGGTAATGGGAAGATCTAGTAAGTGATTTAATCCCATTAATATAGCCATAAGTTCTGTGAATATTGAAAAATCTTTACCGATATGACAGAACTTCTTTACTTTTAATGACGGAATTATAGATGTGTGTGTGTGTGTGTGTGTGTGTGTGTGTGTGTGTGTGTGTGTGTGTGTTTCAGTGCTGTGGAAGCTGCGATACGTAGCCTAGGAATGCGTGTGTGGGAAAGAAAGGGGGTTGGGAGGGCAGGGCAATTTGGGAGATGGTGTGTATATCAGCCGGTGTGCGTGTGTGTCAGGTGTGTACAGTATGTGCCCGGTGTGTGTCTATCGGCAGGGCTCGTGTACACGGCTGTGTATTTCGGCCTGTGCACTTTTGTTTGCCGGCGCTTTCATATATGTGAAAATGCATGTTTGTTGCATATCCGGCTGTTATGTCGGTGTGTGTGTGTGTGTGTGTGTGTGTGTGTGTGTGTGTGTGTGCAGTACCCGAGTACGTGGCAGTGGGGACTCAGTGTCACTTATTTGCTTATTTGTTTATTCATTATCATTATAGTCTTTTTGTTTTCATCTTTTATTTGTTATTTATAAAGAATTTTTATTCATCAAAAGTTGGTTTTCATGTTTATTTATACATATCATCTATTTGAATTTTTCCGTCTATTAAAAAATTTTTTATTTAATCTATCTTTTTTCCCCTTCTCTTTTCAGATATTCATTTACTTTTTTTTTTTCTCAAGGCCTGACTAAGCGCGTTGGGTTACGCTGCTGGTCAAGCATCTGCTTAGCGCACGTGGTGCAGTGTATAATTATGTGTTGTTTTTTTCCGAACGCAGTGACGCCTCCTTGAACAACTGATTCCGACACTGATAGTCACGTGACCAGGTCCACAAGGCATAAAATTATTGCCAACAAAAAATTCTTGTGTTTAAAAAAAAGAAGAAAAAATAATAAAAATCACAATATATTTTGGTTACTTTCGCCATAATCAGTTTACAGGGGATTTTATTTTTCACGGATACAAAAATGACTTTGTGATCGATTCAAGATCTTGTCAGTTCCGGTTTGCTTTCCCCGTTTTGCTGTGCTCTGGTAAACAGAAATACGGATCGGATTTAATTCTTAATTCAACAATTTTTACCAGTCGATCCAAAATACGAAGGTATGTAAACAAAAAGAACGGATAAAATCCTATTTGATAATTATAAAAATAACGATATAGAAGATAATAAAGGTAGCTGTCATTTTTAGTGAGTAAAGTTCTAATTTCAAGTTACAATCCTAAAACCGAACCAATTTTAATAGTCACGTGGTCCTGCCATACTTGTTCCTTTTCCGTCGCCATTTTCAAAGGGAGCGTGACTCGTTTCGTGTCTGCCAACTTAGACTTAAAAAGTAAGTGTTCTGGCATGCTTTGGTGTTTTAAAGGTATAGATTTTGTTAGACAGCGTCTGTAAAGAGTGTTACGATAGAACTTTGTCATCCACATTCCAACTTTATAGAAAAAATATAATTTTTGTCTGTCAAATGCAGTTGTTGGTAAACTAGCACGTGTGTTGGCTCTTACTCTGATTTTGCCTGGGCATTGTCACTTTAATTTTTACTCAGTTCATCCTCACCTTCAAAAAGGATGTAAATATAAAGGTCACCAAGTTATTTGAATATTTCCATTAAAATATAAATGTTTGAAAATGATATAACAATTTGGTATTTGGAATGATGTGGAGACGCTTGAGTTACTTTTAAGTAATTGAAATAGATCCTTTCGAGATCAACTTTGTTTTTGTGTGTGATATAATTGTAGCATATCCAAAGGTAGGCAATGCTTAATTATTGGGTTCTTCAATAAAAGATGGCAAAGAATCTACCATTACAGCTGATAAAATATCCATCAATTTTACATGTGATCTACAGGGAATCATGCTGAACATGACTGCAGGAGATTCCGAACACCACTTTTGATGAATATTTTAAAAAAAGAAAGCAAAAAGGATGAACATGAAATAGTGACTAGTGGATATCATTTAACATTTTTTTTCTTTCGTTGGTCTGCAGAATGCGTTACGTAGCCGCTTACCTGCTGGCCGCCTTGAACAAGGCTGAGCCAACAGCAGCAGATGTGGAGAAGATCCTGAGCAGTGTAGGGATCGATGCAGAGGCGGAAGAAGTACAGAAGGTGGTCAGTGAGCTGAAGGGAAAAGATCTGGAAGAGGTCATCGCTGAAGGTGAGTACAATGGATTGTACCTACCTCTGTACTTCACCCCTTGAGTGCCCCAGGACAAAATTCCCATCCCCTTCCAGTATGCAAAAAAAAGTGCACCATGATAGAAATATCCATCTGTATCATTAAGGAATTTTCCCATCACAAAATCTTTAAATTTGTGAGAAATGGACCACTGGAGAGTTCCGCAGCCATCTTGGATCTTGTGTATGCGCATCTTTTACTCAAAATTTGGCAAAGTCAAAGGCAATCAACATAGACAAAAGCAGAAAACATGTGCTGTCCTCCATTTGCAGTTGATAGCCTCCATCGCAACATAGACAAAAGCAGCAAAAATGTGCTGTCCTCCATTTCTGCAGTTGATAGCCTACATTGCTACAACCAAACTCTGGTCAGTGAATTGCCATCGAATGCACACACAAAAAAAGAGCAAAAAAATCGAAGAGAAAAAAAGCTGCTGTGTCGCATGTTCTGCCTTTTTCGATCACCTTTGCTGCTTAAAATTTCAGAGAGCCAATCAATTTCAAGAGCACAGAACATGTGACATGCCGCTTTAAGTCGTGTAAGCACAGAACTCTCCAGTGGTCTATTGTCATAAAAGGAATGGATAATGTGTTCATTTTCCTTTCTGCAAAGCATGGGTTATACATACTTTTCTTCAGTAGTTTGCATGCTAGATTTTTTTTGGTTTGTTTTTTGGATGATACCCTCCATGACCAAACATCCTTTAAGCTGATAGTAACAGATTTGGCACTGAATGGTTTAATTCTTTTCTGGTTAAATGTGAATGGTGAGGGGGCACAGAAATAGAAAACAACAAGTTGGCAGGTAGGAACTGCTTTTCTGTTGTATCTGTTTGAAAGGGTGGCGGTGCTTTCTTTCTGAAAAGCTGGAAATTTGCATGCAATAGCTCTTCAAACAAATACGGGAGGTATTTGGTGGTGGGAAATTTTGCAGTGAATGTGTATTTCTTTCAGAAAGATCATATGTGAAAATTACTAATAGTATGACTACTATCTCAGAAGTAATGATGATACTTTTATGCTTCAAAATGTGTAATTATGAAGATCAGCATCAAGAATCGGCTGGTTTATTGTCTATGCACTGGTAGTGGTAGATAAAATCTGTTCGACCTATGTAAATAGGAGCATATGATGTAAATAAACTATAGCTGAGTAACATACAAGTTGATAAGAAAAGTATAAACTATAATCAATCACACAGACATTCTCCTTCCCATCTCTAAAGTTACATGAACATGATTCATGCCCTCCCTCCATCTTCCCTCACCACAGAATCCTCCTTTCTCTCCCCTTTTGCCTCCACCCTTCCCTCCACCTACCCCCTTCATTGCACAAAACTCCCAACAAAAGCTAATGGTTGAGACTAAAAACAGTCTTCCTTTGGCATCTTTTATCCCTGTGCTAATGCTGCCATATCCTCATGACATGTTGATAATCTATGGGGTTGTGGTTGTAAAGTGATGGCCAGTACAGGCCTACGTTGGTGGTCAGTGACGTACATTACACTTTGGTGACATGCGATGTGTGTAATGTTGCAGGCACTAAGAAGCTGTCATCAGTGCCGTCAGGCGGTGGCGTTGCTGCCTCTGGAGCCCCTGCTGCTGCTGCTGGGGGAGCTGCTCCTGCTGAAGAAGGTGAGCGTATGCAGTTTTCAGGGAAAACCTTGATCAGTTGACACACATAGTGACTAAGTAGGGCTTCTTGATCAGTTGACACACATTGTGACTGAGTGGGGCTTCTTGATCAGTTGACACACATAGTGACTGAGTGGGGCTTCTTGATCAGTTACACATAGTGACTGAGTGGGGCTCCTTGATCAGTTGACACACATAGTGACTGAGTGAGGCTCCTTGATCAGTTGACACACATAGTAACTGAGAGGGGCTCCTTGATCAGTTGACACACACCGTGACTGAGTGGGGCTCCTTGATCAGTTGACACACATAGTAACTGAGAGGGGCTCCTTGATCAGTTGACACACACCGTGACTGAGTGGGGCTCCTTGATCAGTTGACATAGTAACTGAGAGGGGCTCCTTGATCAGTTGACACACACCGTGACTGAGTGGGGCTCCTTGATCAGTTGACACACATAGTGACTGAGTGGGGCTCCTTGATCAGTTGACACACACCGTGACTGAGTGGGGCTCCTTGATCAGTTGACACACATAGTGACTGAGAGGGGCTCCTTGATCAGTTGACACACATAGTGACTGAGAGGGGCTCCTTGATCAGTTGACACACATAGTAACTGAGAGGGGCTCCTTGATCAGTTGACACACATAGTGACTGAGAGGGGCTCCTTGATCAGTTGACACACATAGTAACTGAGTGGGGCTCCTTGATCAGTTGACACACACCGTGACTGAGTGGGGCTCCTTGATCAGTTGACACACATAGTAACTGAGTGGGGCTCCTTGATCAGTTGACACACATAGTAACTGAGAGGGGCTCCTTGATCAGTTGACACACATAGTGACTGAGTGGGGCTCCTTGGTCACATAAGAGGGAGATTTCAGTATTATGTGGATTTTTGTGTTGGCATGTTAGATTTTTTTTCCTTCCGTTTATTTTTCTTGGTTACAGTATTAAGACATGAACTTTGATTAAGCAGCACCTGGACCCCAGCTGCAAGCATTACTCAGAATATTTCAAATTACTTCACTATCATCCATTTAGAAGTCTGGGGTTGGGATCACTGATCTAAAAATAGATGGATAGCAAAGCTGAAGTGAACTGGACGCCATGCTGAGACTGGTAGCTGGCTGTCGGTCTGTTGAGAAGTCGTCAGCTAACTGGTGGTAGTTTCAGAACTGTAACTTATCTTCGATGAAATTGTGTTTTGCTTGCCCCCACAACATACCAAATGTTGTCTTGATTGAAAGCTTGCCGTGAAGCAGTCATCGTACCAGCTAAGCGCTGGGCTACATATATGAAGTTACCACTTCGTGCTGTGCTGACACAAGTAGCAGAATGGCTGATTGAACACTTCCGCTGGCTTCAGTTTGTAAAGGGGCTCAAAGAAGGCATGCACTATCCACCTATTTTTAGAACAGTAGGTTGGGGTCCTTTATCACTTGATGCATCAGGTGACAAAGGCTGGATTCTTTGAATGAATTTTACTGACACGAACACACAAAAAAAAAGGGGGGTGGGTGGGGGGGGAGTAAATTTCAGGCTATTGACTGAGGCGTTGTAGATGGTTGAGTTGATGTTGAGGAATCTGTGCAGTTAGACACTGACAGGTTTTTCATTCAAGACAGTTCTGTAGAATTGGAACCCCTGTTCTCATAATTAGCGAAGAACAGGGGTTGACTTTATCATACAAGTTTGTTCTCCTAGTTTTGACAGAACTACCTCTGGAGTTCCACCGGATCGTTCATTCAGTTTTTTGAGGATTATGGATTGATTAGTATGCTTATGTCCGGAGACAATTGTTGTTCATGATATCGTCAGTTTACATAGAAACAGTGATATGTCAGAGAAAAAAAGTTAATGTGTGAACTGACACTTGCTGTAATGCAGCCCTTTACTTTTTGTTGCAGCCAAGAAAGAGGAGAAGAAAGAAGAGTCTGAAGAATCAGATGACGACATGGGCTTCGGTCTGTTCGACTAAATACAGAGTAGCATGTTGTGTTGGAAAATAAAGTGATGTCATCTGTCATCTGTGTGGTGCTGTTTGTGACTGAGTGGATGGGTGGCAGTAATGTGTGTATTCTGTTAAAGTATGAATACCAGTGAGAATGAGAAGGCAGTAGTTCTGAGTTTACAGACCATGAGCGCTGAAGAAGCTAGATCCAGGTAGTGTTGTTCCTTGTGTTTGGTAATTGGTCTGGAAAAGAAAGATAAAAAAGTAATGGTAAAAGCACTGCAGGTGGGGTGGATGTGACAAAAAGATCAAAAGCAACAAACTACTATTAAGGGACTTGCCCATGGGTCTGCAACAACATGCATGACAAAAAATCCAGTTACTGGCAAAACATTTTATTTTTTTATTGACTGATTTTGACACTATTGTGTTGGAGTGCTTCATTATAGCAGATAGCTCGATCCTGCCACTTGGCAGTGCTGGGGCCACTCTTGTCTATCCCTTTATCCATCAACACACAAAATCTGACTCAGAGCAACAATTTGCGAGGTTGGACCACCGTTCAGCGAGTGGGGGTTTGAGGGTGGACGCACATCCCACGACAAGCCTCAATATATGTGATGTCCGCAGCCACAGATTGCAGCTGAATCGTGTGGCATGTCCCAAACAGTCTTGCGACCAATTCGGGCAGGGAAGCCATCCCTCTACTCGGGGGGTGAAAGTGGTCCACCAGGGGGACATGCAACACAAAAATTGCGCCTCTCGGCATCAACCAAGGCACACACGGACTTTTTTTTAATTATTACCTCCCTTGCGGCCTACTGGATCGAACCACGGACTCCCACATGCGGAATGACATTCCTCCCGCTACATCGCGGAAGCGTCACATTACTCAATAGGGAATATGTACTGGCAAAGCCCCTCTGATTAGCAGGTTTTTTTGGGGGGGGGGGGGGGGGTTGCGCGAAGGGAGGCAACTCCGCTTTTGAAACCTAGGCAGTTGTCAACGGAGTTACTTCCCTTCTACACAGCCAGTCACTCCAGCCCCCTTTACTGACCACGGGATGTTCTTTTGAAATAATACAGAAGTAATGAATACAATTGTTATTATTAATGATGTATTATGATTAAAAAAAAGTCATTGTTAGTGATTTATTTATTATAAAAAAAGGAACCACGCACAAATCCATGCATGTACATTTCTCTCTATATATGCATATCTACATGTGTTTCTGCGAGATGTTTATACATTCTTCATATAAACATATACAATTACATTTCTATCTCTGTACATCGAGATTTTCTAACAAAGCAAGATCTGCACATATATTTTTGCACACTTCTGTACGTGAGGCTCAGGACTGTGTCTACATACAGGCACAATATTCATATGTGTATGTACATATCTATTAGACATTTTTGCATTGCTTTTTCAGTACACATACCCATTTACTTGAGCATATCCATGTATGCTACATATATTCTTGTGTATGTGTTCATTTTCATGCATTGATCTCTAGGCATGGCCACATTCCCTGGCATCCCATTGAAGTCTACGTACATCCTAAGTACATATTTGTGCACATCTTCGTATATAGTTTCCTCATTCCATTTTGGAGGACTGCTCCATACATTGACACAACTGTCAGTCTCGAGCAAGCTTGAACATATGCTCCTGGCCACATCCACATCTCTGCTGTAGCTGGCTCCAAGGGACCCAGACACACTCCCTCCTCACCCACAGGGCTGAAGATGCCCTAACTTGGTACAAGGAGGGAGGGAGGATGTTTTCCTAGCAGGCCATTACAGTTACCGCATCCTAAACATAGAGAAGGCGAACCCCCCGCCTTGTCACGCGATTCTGCACCAGTAGGTATGTTAGCTAAACGTAATTTTAGGGGGGGGGGGGGGATTCCTTTGCTTTCAAAACACATTAATTTTTGTCATGGTTTGTGGACCTTACCTGAGAAATTGTATTTCTACAGGCTACATTTTTTTTTTTTATCAAAAGTATGCAAACCATGTGGGTTTTTTTTAATTGTTTTTTTTAAAGGAAATGATTGACCTTTCTAACGAAAACACTTTTGATATTAGGAATGTTTTAAAGATTTTGAGCTGGTTGAACAAGGAGGTATATTTTTAGCTATGTAATTTAACGTTTCTTGTTACAAAAACAACTCTTTCATTGTGAATATTTCAACAACAAATTAGATAACACCACAAGCATACAAAGGAAAAAAGCCCAACAAATGAAGTCCAGGTATCCAACGTGGTGTGACTGAACTAAAGTAATTGAAATGATAGAGATTACACATTTGGACCAATTCCAAAACTACAGTATTACTGGTTAACCCATCATGCAGGCAGTGAACAGGTTAAATGCTGCTCATCTTGAATCGTGTCCCCAGTCACACTCCCAGGCTGACACTGACACATTCCCTGTACTGACATAACACAGGGAGCTACCTATCAAAGGTTGCCATGAGACGACACATCAGAGGAGACCCCACACTGAGGCGATCAGGTGGTGATTCCTGGTGCCTGTTCTGACAGGCAGAATATCCCTGTTGGCAGCAATACTTTGTTCGTCGTCAAGCGAGACAGTGAGCACCTTCCCTGGACTGCCACCATGGACATAAATAGAACCATTCTATCTGTAAGTTCATGGACTGCCACTACTTCCCTCGAGAGAGAGTCACAGTGATTCTGCTGATTACCTAAACTGACAGAAACTCGCCACAGTCCAGGAAGTGAGATCATAACGAGTTGCACTGGTTTCCCATAGAGCAAAGAATCGATACAAATCCGCCTGTCTCTGCTACCATGTCGTATGTGGAACTGCACCCCGATACCTCTCTGACATCTTTCAAATCTATGTACTACTCCCCCAACCAACTCCCGTTCTCTTTGCTCTGCTGCCGATGAAAGAACGCTTTGCATCCCCAAACTACAAAAGAGAAAAGCACGGTGGTCGAGCCTTTTCATCATCATCTGCTGTTCATTTATGGAACTCTTTGCCTCACCTTATCCGTCACAGCCCCTTACTGCCTTCCTTTAAATCTAACCTCAAGACTTTCCTGTTGAAGCAGCATTTCCTTTACACACTCTCTTATACGTGAAGTAGTCATATACAGTTGATTGTGTAAGTATATTTGTAATGCCGTATTGTGTATGCGTTGAATGGATGGATGCATGTATGTTTGTATTGTACGTACGAGTTTGTATGCGCATATAATATATATATATATTGTGCATGATTGTGAGTTGAGAACAGTGTGTTTGGTATACGTGTGTGTGTGGATTGTAAAGCACTTTGTGCAATGAGGAAGAGCTGATAAATGTCCAGTTATCATTGCAGTATTTGGAACATTTTTTCTGTTATTCATTATTTGGACTAAGATGACAATATAATGCTGCTCTGGAGATCCATGTTGGTTTGGGACTACTCACGACATGACATGCGTTGTACTTTGTACTTCCTTTCATGAAATAACCCAGTGTCAACCTCAACTTCGGTACATTGGTGTTGATCAGGTTACTTGTTGTACTTTGTGTTTCCTTTCATGAAGTAACCCAGTGTCAACCTCAACTTCGGTACTTTGGTGTTGATCAGGTTACTTGTGCAACACCATGGTAGATTATTGGTGTCATTTCTTTATTTTTGCTAATGTCACACGGATGGTCCAGGTTCCAGCTAATGAAGAGGCGTCGTTTGGACGATCAGAAGGGACGCAACCTTTTAAGGTATATGCGCAGGGCCCTGACCGAGCAGAGGAATCTGTCCTCGTCGTCATGGGCCAGTATAGAGGAGAGTGGTTTGGTGAAAAGAATGGGAGAGGGTGTACCGGGAGTCTGATTTTTGGCAAGAAATTCAGGGAGGAATCTAAGTGAGATAGATCCGTCCGGCTCAAAGGCTATATCTTGTGTGATGCCACTGAGGGCATGAACCTCACTACACCGCCTGCCTGAGGCAAGTGAGATGAGAAAGAGTGTCTTCATGGAGAGTAGCTTGAAATGAGCTATAGCAAGGGGTACGAAGGGGGCCTTGCGGAGGTATTGCAGGACCAGCAAAAGGTCCCAAGAGGGGGTCCGGAGGGATTTACGTGCGTGACTGAGGGAAGCCCCTCGGACCAGTGCTTTGAGCAGGGGCTCATCTGAGAAAGAAGGCCCGCCCAGTTGCCGAAGAGTGGAGCTGATTGCAGCACGATGGACCCGTACTGCACAGGCAGAGAGGCCTTTGGAGGAGGAGAGGAAGGCAAGAAAGTTGGCGAGATCCATATTGGATGGGTGTGTGGAATTGACTGAGTGGGTTGAGCACCAGGAGAGCCAGCGGTTCCAGTGTGCAGAGTAAACGCCTTGAGTGCCTTTGCGATGTGACCTGCACACAAGGTCAGCTGTGTCATCAGAGGCGCCTAGTGCTGACAGAGATTCCCGCACAGTAGCCAGGCGTGTAGGTTGAGAACCTCTGGGTTTCCGTGGGGAACGCCCCAGCGGGAACGTGAGTGAGGTGGAGGTCGGGGAACCACGGCTGTGCTGGCCAGTGTGGTGCGATGAGAATCACGGTGGCACTCTCCAGCCTTGCCTTTCTGAGGACTTTTCATATGATTGGAAGTGGGGGGAAGGTGTACCCCGAAAGGTTGGACCAGCTGATCGATAGGGCGTCTATGGCCCAGGCCTGCGGGTCTGGGACTGGGGAGATGTATGTTGGAATGTGGAAGTTGAATCTTGTTGCGAAGAGATCCACCTGTGGTTTGTGCCAATGGTCCCAGATCGGCTGAAGAGTTGAGTGTGACAGGGTCCACTCCGTTTGGAGCATGGTGTGGGATCTGCTGAGGTAATCTGCTAGAATGTTGAGCTTGCCTGGGACATATCATGCTGTCAGGTGGATGTTGTGCTCTTGACACCAGAGGAGGACTGTCTCCCTCTGACAGGCCCTTGACTGAAGGCTGGGGCTCCATGATGGGATAGCCTGCCTAGGCTGGAAACCCCTGGAAGTGTCTCATTAGAAAGACAGTGCTTGAGAAGGAATGCCCATCTGTAACCACAGCAGTGGTTGTGTGTCGAGGCTGAAAGGATCGGGCAAGGAAGACCAAGTGCAGAAATTGCTTTCAAACGCCAATTGTTTGAGACTTCGATGTTGGATCTCTGTTCGAGCAAGGTGATGGGCGAACTAATGTGCTTGAATGCAGCATCTGCCGTGTCGGTATGAGTGGGCAGAAAGGTGCGCCCCTGTGGGTAATGAACGGTTCGTTGTGCTTTGTGAGACGCATCCGTCCTCGTCAATATGCCTTTCTCCCGAGTGTACAGGAAAAAAATTATTACCCAGGCCTTCTGCCACTAGTGAGGAGTGGAAGAGATGGACTTAGGGTGATTGTCTCCTGCCCAGTGGGCAGTTTTTGGGCCCGCTAAAACTTGGAAGGCAAAGATAGACACCCCTTCATGGGAGGGCTGGCAAGGATGTAGGGCCCGTGTGGAGCTGCTGTCACAACCACAGTGGTGCAAACCAAGGGTTGTTGTAGGCAAGGGGGGGAAGAAGGGATGCCTTACAAACTTGGAGGAATGAAGGGCATGTGTGTCCGGAGTGGCACCTCTTAGTTGGACTGCCTCATCCCTCCTTGTACCAGGTTAGGGCATCATGAGTTGGGTTGCCTTGTCCCTCCATGCACCAAGAGAGGGCATCCTTAGCACTGTGGGTGGGAAGGGAGTGTGTGTCTGTCCCTAAGGACCAGCCACCACTGATATGTGAAGGAGCATACATTCAGGTGTGAATGAGGCAGTTTTGTCTGTGAGTGCAGTCGTCCTCCGAAAGCAAGGTAGGGATGAATTTATGAAAATGAATACATGTATGTGCAAAGGGATTGTAAACTTCCATCAACTCAAGTGATGATGTCAGGAATACGCCAGTGACAAGAGATTGAGTCATGAGAAATAAGTGGCTGTATAAGCATACGTGTAGCGTGCACAGATATACCCAAGTAAATGGGCAAGTGTGCATAATCCGTAATGGAAAGGAATCTGTGTATGCACCTATATATAAGAGATGTACATACGCATAGCGGAGGAAGTGGAGGAGGCGCCGGGTTGGCGTTGTTGAGAGGGCCAGGAATAGAGGGCCCAGAGTGTCAGCCAATTGATTGCGATCGTGCCTTAATTTTAGCGCCATCGCCCAATCGAGCTATATAATTATGTGACCTGGTTGGAGACATAATTTGACAAAAAACAAGAACGCCAGAGAATCAACAGACAGACAGAAAATACGAAAAAACTTTGCCGTATGAAGAGCACAGGAACAGGAGTCATGATGGCTGCCGAGACAGATATGTTAGGGCTGTAAATATAGTCATTCAGAAACAGGCAGATATAATGCATACATACAAATCTGCTAAATCTCATACAAGGGCAAAGGTCAGAAAGAGACCAAGACAGACAAGGTAAATAGAATTGAGAGATGAGCTGATATAGAAGGGAAAAAAAAAGGTTGACAGAAAACAAAGTCCAAGGTGACTGTCTCTGCTCCAGGTTTATTTCATTTGCTCCAGAGCTAACTTGGTGTGAAAAGTGTCAGCCACTGTACATAATCATAACTTACCATCCACAGGGCAGGCAGCTGACACACACTCACACACACCCTGTACAGCTCTTCATTCCCTCTTGCACACACTGTACAATTATTTTCTGTACAATTATTCAAAGATATATACAAATAGCATACAATAATGCACATGCTGTACAATTCAATCTTCTGTACAACCATTTAGTATTGGTTACAAAAAGAAAAAAAAGGGGAAAAAACAACCACCTGTACAATAATAACAACAGAAGTGACCTCATCAGTAAAGTTGTGTCCATGAACTGTCAGGCAGTGGTTACTGACATGAGCCAAGCCAAGCCACAAATGGAAGTTTGTGCTTGCTGCTTCCCACATCTGGTAAAACTAGCTGACCAGCCACAGTGGTTGGTTTTCAGCCAGGAACAGTCTGGTGAAACAGGGTGAAAGTGTTACATGCACCACCACCACTCAACACTAAACACTCAGTGGCAACAGACCCCCCCCCCCCCCCTCCACTGAAGGGGTGCACTGTCACCTCCCCTCTCCTTCCCCCCTGTTCTGATGCAGTCCTGTGCCCTCCATGGCCGACAGTGAAGAAGAGGAGATCATATGTCAGTCATGTAATACTGGCACCTCAAATCAATGCACATAAACTAACTGCAAATGCTGCCAACCCCACCCTGGGGAACGATAATTAAAGACCTCCGTCAGAACGCTCCGCTTGCTGCAAGGGTCCATTCCTCTGGACGACACACATGTACCTCAAATCACACTGCCTCTGTTGGCTTACATGTTCATGACATACTAATGTCAGATGCTTTGGGCTCATGATTATTACATCTGTCAACAACACTGGATTATAAATATGTAACTGTAACAACCTGTACTAAATCTTTTGGGTATCGACATTTTGACTTAAACATTTCAGTCAACATGAAACTTAAAGTGGGATATAATGAATATAGGTATTGGCAGTCAGTTTAAGTATCCGTCACTGGACAGCAAAATTTACAAACACTGCTCTGTGGAACTGTGCTACCTGGATGAAAAAAAGTCCCAGGTCTACATGTTTGAAATTCCTGGATCAATTTAGTCCATGGGCAATCTGCAGAAATGACAGAAAAGGAGTAAAGGCATCAACCCAGGTGTCCACAATCAACACTATTAGTAAATCAATCTTCACAACAGATCTGGGCAGCAGGGTATGGTGTGTGTCACCAATGTTCTGATGGCAGAGAGCAACAAAAACAAAAGGCATGGACCACACTGTGGTCAACACTCATTCCCTCCCCCCCTTCCCCCACATAAACCAGTCATGGTCAAGTGCCATTAAAAAGAGTCATACATGTTCAGTCAGCTTTACAAAATAATCAATGTGCCTGCTAATTTTGATCATGGTCATCACAAATCAACTTCACAACTAACATAGAGGCCTGATGTTCATTACTGGATGGTTATCTACGTCCTGTTTAAGAGTGAGAAAAGAAAAAAAAAAGAAAAGAAAGAAAGAAAGAAAAAAAGAGGACCTGTAACATGAAAAAACAAGGCCATAAAAAATGACCTCCAACATATTCAATTCAAGTTCCAACACAAAATGAAAGCAAAAACTGACAAATGGTTCTATTTTGCAATGATTTTCAAAGTATTTGGAAGTCAATGAAACATGCTGAAAAACACATCAAATGATGCTGTGGCTCTGTTCCATGAATGGCATTCTTTGGTATTCTTTAGACAAATTTGGGCTGGTCTGCAGTTTTGTTAACACCAGTGGTAGCATCAGTTAACATGCTTGCAATTATCTTGCGTATAAAATCAACGACCTTCACCAAGTTACATCAATCATGAATGCAAACCACAAACATGTTATTCTTCAGGTGAAGACCTAACTGTAAAAGGGAAGATGAAGTTGTGAGACTGTGGTCCATTCACAGCTCTGTCACACCTGCACAACTGATAACCTGCCTTCACAAGTCTAACAGTAGACCATTTGTTACATTTTGACATGTACCTGAACTATTCCATCACCCTTTGCACCTTGGTGATCTATTTTTTCTTAAAAAAGAGAGAGATCTCTTTGGCCTTCATGATATGTAAATTTCGTAATCCTTCAGATTTGACTTTAATCATTTCATGACCTTACCACATGGTGATCTACCATCATCATCTCATCACCCTTGTCATTTTGATCTGTGTACATTTCGTGACTATCTAAATGGAGTATCAACTGATCAAGCACTTCTATCGATATGTTAACACTGATGCAGTGGATTTTGTGCCTACCTGAACACGGTTTTCATCACAAATCCTTTACACATGCAGGTCAATTAGTTTCGTTATTACCCTTTAGACACAGTGGTGCATTTGTCTAACACTGGTTTCATTATTACCCTTTTCACACAGTGGTTCATGTAACACTGGTTTTGTCGTTATTATTTACACTCAGTGGTGCCTGATGCTGAATCCTCTCCTCTGATCCCCCTTCAATCTCCACCTCTCCCTGCCACATCCATGTTCAGTGACCAGCACCAAATCAACAGTCTCTGCTACACATGGGTGTTCAGCACACACAGTTTGGCATTGTATGTACAAGGGTAAGCAGATCACCTATCCATTACTTTTCTGAACTTGGATTTACAAACATGTTCTGCAAATCACGGTCAAGCTGAACAACAATTCTGTATGGTTCGACAACTGAAAATCCATGCACATAAAAAACATTTTCTTCAACTCTATAAGTCATGCAACCGAAGGACCCTTCTCCGTTTCTATGATAAAATAAAACTTTATCTTACATCTTGACAATTGCAGGCATTATGAACAGTGTGCAGCTCTCAGGTAATCCTAGTCCCAAACTCTTGCCATGTCTTGGTACTGTCATCTATATAGGCAGCTATACACATCACATTTCTTTCAACTTTATCCTGTGAATACGAATCCACTTGAAACAAACATTAACGTGTGATCCACTGTGACATGATGTGTCAATGGCACTGTGTGGAGTTGGCACATTGTATACAGCCAGTCAGTCACACTGGTGGTGGTACACGGCCTGCAGTCAGCTGGCGTTTCATTCCTCCCACCACCCTGTGGACCACAGCAGGCAGGTGGGGGGTCATCCATGAACCCAGAAGACAGGAGGGCAGCATGCTGGTCACCCCAACAAATAAATATACATGTATACATAGCTCTCTAGCCCCCCCCTTCCTTTGGCAAGCAGTCAGATCTGCTCCATGTTGTTCACACCTATCTGACCCCTTAAACAGGTATTGCTCTCATATTGTCTGTCTGTGGCACACACACATTCACAAACACAGAGCACCATCAACCATGCTATGGTGTGCCATCACACATTTCTGCTGTAGTCATCCTGCGTCATAGACGTGCTATGAAGGTAACAAATGAAGTGAGGTAGATATGTGGTGACTGTGTCTCTCTGTCCCATGCCTAGTGGAGACAGACGGCAGTTGGCGGGCAGCCCCCCCCCTGGAGACAGACTGGCCATGACAAACCCTCAGCAGGGACAGAAGGAAGAAAGGGAGGGAGGAAGGAGGGAAGAAAGGAAGGAAGAAAGGCACTGGCTGCCACGACCCTGCCGCAACACAGTCACCTTGTCCTGTCTGGTGCCAGCACTGCAGCCATCAGCAGCTTGCACTGCCTCCCCTCACTGACACATCATGGTGCGCACCCAACAGTGTGACCCATCAAGTCAGTGCTTTTATACATACACCACTGTGACCCATCCATAACCACATACATCTGACTGCAGCCCATCCTGTGAACACACATTAACAAGGCCCATCCAGTCAGCACATATTTATGTGGTCCATCTAACGTACATAGACTGAAGTGACCCATCCAGTGAGCACATACTAATGCTGCCCATCCAGTGAGCACACATTGATGTGACCCATCCAGTGAGCACACATTGATGTGACCCATCCAGTGAGCACACATTGATGTGACCCATCCAGTGAGCACACATCGATGTGACCCATCCAGTGAGCACACACTGATGTGACTCAACCAGTGAGCACACACTGACGTGACTCACCCAGTGAGCACACACTGATGCGACTCAACCAGTGAGCACACATTGATGTGACTCAACCAGTGAACACACATTGATGTGACCCTTTCAGTGAACACAAACACACTGATGTGACCAATCCACTGAGTCCCCCCCACCCCCACCCCATACACACTTGATGCAGCCAATGAAGTGACAGCACAAAGAACACGGTGTGCAGCCTGTCACGACGGCATTCTCTCAGAGTGGGGTCAGGGAAGCAGTACGGGGTGGAAGACAGGTAAGCAGTCTCTCCACCTGCCTTTCTGAGGGCCTCAGCTGTGTGGTTTGTCTGTGGGCCCGGCCCGGCCGGAGGAGGGTGCCGTCTTTCCTGCTGCTTCCTTTGTGACCACCACAGTCAGGCCCCTCCTCCCCACCCCTCCCGATTCAGTACACAGGCACCGGCGGTGGAATCTCAGGCTGATTAATGTTCAGTAGCAGCAGCAGCGCAGTCATAGGTAGGTCTGCAAGGCGTGGTACATCTGCATCAGCACCAGTTTGTGCAGGGGAAGACACGATCGCCGGTCGTTGGTCACAGGGTCATAGGTCAACCAGGACAGCGAGTTGTAGTTGGCCAGCACAAACCTGGAGGGGGGGAAAAATGTAAACAAGCCTCGTCATTCACGTGTCTTTGACCACACATTTTAGGGCTATTTATGAAAAAAATATTATGCAGATCCTGTATGTGAATATATATGTTTGTATGTACATTCATATGTAAGTATGTATGTATGTATATATACATGTAATCATTTAAATACATGATTATGTATGCATGTTTGTATGCATACTTATTACTGTAAAAAAATAAATTGTAATCTTGCTGAAAATTCTGGTTTCCTTCATGTACATGAATGCGTTTGCAAGTCAGAAGTAAAAAGTCAGAGTGAATTTAGAAAAGAAAAGAACCTCCTTTGCAAGGAGGTAACAACAACAACCACCCAACTTTGCACAGATCCCAGAAAAGGACAATGTAAAGGATGAGGAAGGAAGGAGGAAGAGGAGGGTGTTGTGACCTGAGCACATCGCAGGTGAGGGTGGAGTCCAGGGGGTGGCTGCTGCGGTTGGGACTGTTGGGGGACTGGTCAAGGTCCTCCTGCCACTGCCGGCTGGACATGTTGACGTGCAGGGCTGCCTGTGGATACAGCAACAACACCCCTTTGTGACACTGACTGACAGCACAACAGTCCTGTGACACTGACAGCACAGCACCCCTGTGACACTGACAGAACACCCCTGTGACACCGACAGCACAACATTGTGACACTGACAGCACAACACTCCTCTGTGACACTGACAGCACAACATTGTGACACCATCAACACAACACTCCTGTGACACCGACAGCACAACACTCCTCTGTGACACTGACAGCACAACATTGTGACACCGACAGCACAACACTGTGACACTGACAGCACAACACTGTGACACTGACAGCACAACACTCCTCTGTGACACTGACAGCACAACACTGTGACACCGACAGCACAACACTCCTCTGTGACACTGACAGCACAACACTGTGACACTGACAGCACAACATTGTGACACTGACAGCACAACACTGTGACACTGACAGCACAACATTGTGACACCGACAGCACAACACTGTGACACTGACAGCACAACACTGTGACACTGACAGCACAACATTGTGACACTGACAGCACAACACTCCTATGTGACACTGACAGCACAACACTCCTCTGTGACACTGACAGCACAACACTCCTCCGTGACACCGACAGCACAACACTCCTCCGTGACACCAACAGCACAACACTGACACCGACAGCACAACACCCCTCTGTGACACTGACAGCACAACACTCCTCCGTGACACTGACAGCACAACACCCCTCTGTGACACTGACAGCACAACACCCCTCTGTGACACTGACAGCACAACACTGTGACACAGACAGCACAACATTGTGACACCGACAGCACAACACCCCTCTGTGACACTGACAGCACAACACTGTGACACCAACAGCACAACACTCCTCTGTGACACTGACAGCACAACACTGTGACACTGACACTCCTCTGTGACACTGACAGCACAACACTGTGACACTGACAGCACAACACTGTGACACCGAGAGCACAACACTCCTCTGTGACACTGACAGCACAACACTGTGACACCAACAGCACAACACTCCTCTGTGACACTGACAGCACAACACTGTGACACTGACACTCCTCTGTGACACCGACAGCACAACACTGTGACACCGACAGCACAACACTGTGACACCGACAGCACAACACTGTGACACCGACAGCACAACACTCCTCTGTGACACCGACAGCACAACACTGTGACACCGACAGCACAACACTGTGACACTGACAGCACAACACTCCTCTGTGACACCGACAGCACAACACTGTGACACTGACAGCACAACATTATGACACCAACAGCCCAACACTCCTCTGTGACACTGACAGCACAACATTGTGACACTGATAGCAACTCTGTAAGGTGAAAGACACAGAAACAAAACCACCACTGCCAGAGTTCTGTAAAAGAGGAGACGAGAGAGACAGCAGCAGACAACAGACAGCCAACACAGGGAGAGAAGGAGAGAGAGAGACAAGACCTCCAACCATCAGCAGCACGGACCTTGAAACAGACAGGGGAGACGTGCTGGTTCTCGGGGCAGGAGGACCACAGCCAGTGGGGGAGGGGGCCGGTGGGGGCGGTGGACACGTAGTAGCCCATGGCCAGTGGCTGCTGCAGCAGGTTGTTGTCGTCCTGGGGGTCAGACACCACCGGGCCACCCGCCACCTGACACACACACACACACCACCATCACCTGTTTGTCCTCACAACCAGTGCTCAGACACCACCGGGCCACCCGCCACCTGACACACACCACCATCACCTGTTTGTCCTCACAACCAGTGCTCAGCCACCACTGCCCTTCACACTTTCCCACACAAACCCAAAGAACAAACTAAATCAAACCACTGTCATTTAAACAAGTACTGAACCCCTCGAATGTTTCACTAGCTGGAATTCAATCCTGCTGGCAGAATACTTTCTAATCAAGACCAAAATGATCTGCTTTTTGATATGGTCCATTTCATATCACAGGACACATTTCAATTATTGTCAATATTTGTCAGAGAAAAGATTGCTTTATTATGATTACAATCTTGAAAAAAAAGAAAACAAGCATAATTCATGATGGATTCTTAACATGAAGCCTCAATTATTTGAGAAACATTTATCAAGATTAGGACTTTCACTGAATGCAGGATTATTGTAAAGGTGACAGCTACTGATATGTCATCTTGCCTGGTTTCATTTCTCTACTTGTGGTTGATGAGAAAATCCCAACATTAAAATTTACTGCACATGCAGACAACCGAAACAGTTATTATATCAACTCACTAATTGTACACATGTGAGACAAAACTAAAATTTTGCACATATGGGACCATTTTCAAATCTAATGTAACATTCTGTACAAAAGGAACTATTCTGAATTTGTTCTTCTTAAACCATACTCTGAAAGTGGATATAATCCCTGCACACACTTTGGACGGGTGTACTCACAGAAGCCAAGTCATCGGCTCAACAAGAGTTTGTACTCACAGAGGCTGAGTCGTCGGCTCAACAAGAGTTTGTACTCACAGAGGCCGAGTCGTCGGCTCAACAAGAGTTTGTACTCACAGAGGCCGAGTTGTCGGCTCAACAAGAGTTTGTACTCACAGAGGCCAAGTCGTTTGCCCGACAGGAGGGTCTGGTGCGGTCATGGATGGCGCCCGTGGGGGAGGGGGGCTGGGGATCAAAGTTGTCATTGTCCAGAAAGTTGAAGTCGATGAAGTCCATACCGGGCCCCATGTTGCCCAGCTCCTGCCCCAGGTCATCGTCTGGGAAAACGTCGTCAATGTCGTACAGTGGATCGTCGTACGTGTCGATGGGGTTGGAATCTCCAGGCTGCAGAGGGTTGGCGTTCACCTGAAGGGAACAGCACCGCCATTGTATGTTCCATCTGAATGTCGACATCACTTATACTAAAACTATTTTCAAATGGATATGAAGAAAAACACCACCACAGAAAAAGAACATCAACAATAGGATGATCCCACACTTAATGATCTCAGGGGAAGAGATTACCAATGATGCTACACAGACAATGCAGATCCATGCTGCTGTGAGACAATGTGACTGGTTGTGCTATCAACTGAGACAATAAGATAGACTGTACTATCATTTGAAATAATGCAACAGGCTGTACTATCATTTGAGACAATGCATCTGGCTGTACTATCATTTGAGACAATGTATCAGGCTGTGCTATCATTTGCTTTCATCTTCTCAGCCTGGTCCATGAGATAGACACTCCATTGCTGGTCAGGACATCTGAGAAATTCTCAGACATCTCTCAAGTGGATGACAAATGAGTATATATATAACTGAACATTTTCATGATATTTAGGGTTCAGATGAGATCTGAACCAACACGTCTCCACATGCTCACAATTTAAATAATGTGCCACTGAAGCTGGTGCATCTGCTTTTCAGATACCAGTGTGCTTACACATGATCGTCAAAAAGTGACATGTCATATCAAGTGAAGGAAAAAATGATTTCAATACACTGAATCTAAACATTTGGAATTCTGTACAAACATAAAAAAGCTGTAAATCTACAGGCAGAGAGAGACTGTATTTTTCAAAGTGTCCACAGACAAATCAGAACAGCCTGGTTTTCAGCATCAATGGATCAAGGAAAGTACAAGCAAACCTACAGAAAGAAGCAAACAGCAGACGAGATCAAAACCAGAGATCAGCCAAGATGTGAGAGTAAATGATGAAGTAAGCAGCCAGGAATGAGTGAAAGAACTGATGGACAAATAACACAATCCATGTCCAGTCACACCTTGGTCAACATGGACGGTGAGGTGAGAGGAATACCTGTGCAGTGGCAGAGGTTGGGAAAACAAGGATGTGGGTGACGGAGGCATCGCGGGGGGTCTGCAGGGGGAGGCTGGAACTCTGCTTCTCCTCCTGTTTCACCATGTCCCCCATCACCTGGAAGCTGCTGTTCATCTCCATGGACACCACACAGGCGCTGTGCACGCATGGACTCTCTGCTGTGTAGGAGCACTGCGCGCACATCTCACGAATCCTGCGGTTGGCTGCCTGCAAGTTTTTCTTGCCCAGCAGGCCTGACCACCCTGTAAGCACACATTGTGATGCTTATGGTGCTTCTACTTGACTATTCTCACACACATACACAAGACCAATGTGGACAATCTTTCGTTCAGCACATCATTACTGCACATCCATCCACAGACACCTACATTATGTCACAGTTCACCAAGTGCCACAAAACACCAGTCACCTCTGCTCACAGCTGCCTTCACTCTCTCTGTCCAAACACCACAGTTCACACAGGCACACTGCAGGATTATTTATCACCACAGCTCTCAAACACAGCCTCTTTCAAGGTTCAACTCATGCTCAGGGCCAGCCCTTCACAAAACCCAAAGCAAATCCTGTACAGTTGATTTGTGCAGATATGTAGCAGCTCTCTGCCAACTGATGTAGAAGCAGTACTCTGTGAACTGATGTAGCAACACTCTACCAAATGAGTCCTCTCTCACATGAGGCACTAAAGCATGAGGACACACAAGGCCATGGATGTCAATGCCATCTGATCTCTCCAGGCTACATCCTTCGCTTTCATGACTTCTGTCCAAGAACCAGCTACTATGAATCTGTGTACACATATGTGACCCTCCACCACGAAATGAGTTGCAATGCACCGGAGGTCAATTTTTAGTTACTGGTAAATCATAAATCTGCAATAAAATAGCTTTACAGCGAAAAAAAAAAGTTTGTAAATCAGATGATTCTGTGAAAAGTTATTGTGATTTGAAGTTCTGAAGCTGCGAAAGCAACGAACCGAAAAATCAAGGCCGAAAAGTTTTGGAACATGTTCATAGCAACCACATACTTCTAAGCAAAATATGTTCATGAAATTTGGCACACATATACATAGGGGCAATATCCACTATTGCACAAAGTTTGAAAGAAAAATACTGAGTGTACTTGATTTTATTAAAATAAGAATTTTCTTATCTTTTTGGAAAGAACTGCGACTAAGGGGTAAGTATACTTACTTTCTAATCAGCTCAACATGACTAAAAACCAACCAGTTTTAAGATTAGTTTTGTTGTGGTGTTGTCTGTGGTCCAATTACTATGAAACTTTTGCATTGTATAGTATGTGTACTAAAATTTATGCCAGATTAAAGGGAAAAAATGTTGAATCATGATGCTGAATCATGTAATTGTAATCCAATGTGCTCACTGTGCTTGTGATATAATCTATACAACAAGCATAACAAAATGACAAATAAAATCCATACAACAAAACAGCTCACACAAAAGGTGCAAGTTCACGTGCCTTTTATCCCAGCATAGCATCAAATGAAATACACTTCATAATCCAAATGAACACTTCAAACACTTCATCTGCAAAGAAAACGTACTTGCCAAACCCTTACTTCACACAATGAAGACACACAATCTCATCAAATAAACACTCAATCTGCAAAAAAAATATGCAGATATGTGGCACAGGTAATCAATTCTTGTGGTACAAAGTGTCATCAGGGTGGATGGCGCTGATGTTGAGCCTTCTTCCTCCACTCTTTTTTCTCCACTGGTGGTGTCAGTATGTTCCAAAAATGCATGGTTTATCCTGAAACAGTTTGTAATGTAATACTTCTTAATCTCTTTTCATTTTCCTTGTTTTGAATTTTTTTTATTTTTATTATATGTTCTTAAGTTGATTCATTAATGCTAATAATGTTAGATTAAATATCAAACATTAATTTCAGTTTTGTACATCACAGCTTTCATTCTTTGCATAGAACTTTACAAAATGCTTTACTTCTAGTTCTATGTATTTTATCAGAAAATAACAAGAATACACTTTTATATATATATATAATTATTTCTTTCATAATATAATCAGATAAAGCAGTTTACTGATAATAAAACTATGAAACAGTGATTATTAATGCCGTATCACTATGAGTGTCAGTGTGCATGTGCATGACATGCTGCAATGCATTAAGTTACTTTATGCATAAAGTGGCATGTCAAGCACATGCACACTGATATCATTAATGTAAATGTCTATGCAAAACTTTATATTTCTATACATGTATATCTATACAAATTTTGTAAAAAGAAAATAAGTTTGCACACTTCATGGTAAATTTATACAACAAATCATAGTACATTTTATTTAACAGTTCACCACAAAATCACTCACTCATAGATCGGAGTTCACCAGCAGACAATTCTTTAGTTGACAGTGTAGTTAGTGGTGGCGTTGCCTCTCCTTCTGATGACATGACTTGCCAGCAGTGATCTCAGAATTATTCACTGGTGTACAGGCAGACATATAAAGTACTATCAGGCTGAAAAGAAAAGTTGAACTATTAGTAATACAATTAATATTTACTGTCGACACAACTCTATATTTATTTACCTCAAAACAACACAGACACAGAAACAGAAACAGACACAAACACGGACACACACTCACACCCCAACCTGACACACATACACATAAAATATCCATTGAAGCAAATTCAGTGAAACTGAAAACTGTTCATAATGTCATGCCCTTGTACCTCCCCATGCTCAGTTACATGGAATGGTTAAACTGTGAAGGGACCGTGTGTGTGTGTGTGTGTGTGTGTGTGTGTGTGTGTGTGTGTGTGTGTGTGTGTGTGCGTGTCACATTGCGTGTGTGTGTGTGTGTGACACATTGTGTGAGAGAGAGAGAGAGAGAGAGAGAGAGAGAGAGAGAGAGTGTGTGTGTGTGTGTGTGTGTGACACATTGTGTGTGTGTGTGCGTTTGTGTGTGATTCTCTTTTAATTCATACTCTGTTAATTTCCTCAGATTCACTTTATTCTTTTAATTATTTTTGTTCCACATGTCAAACAGGAAATTTTGTGAATTTCTGTACCAATGTACAAACAATAAATCAGTCTTGATTCAATCATTGTTAAACAGATTATTATCAATTGATTATACCATCACTACATTTTAATATTTGTCAATGTGGGTAAAATCTGAATACTTACCTTCAGACACTTGAGCTATATCCAGTCCCCCAGTCACCTTGTTTGTATTTTCCTTGTGTGAACTGTGAGAAACAGTTCTCTCACTTCACTTCAGTGCACAAGTCAGTTTCACTCATTTCCATGTCAGTCACACCACTGATGGCACCTGGCGCATGTTGATTTTGGCAATTACAGGCGAAGGCTTCCAGCATTTCTGTATCTAGTGAAAATGTTGATTCGTCATCTTCATCAAAATTAGTATTATTCTTGCTGAAAGTGGTAGGACAATCCTGCGTCGTCTGCTTTCGAAATCAGTGTCGCCTTCGTATTCACTGAGATTGATTTCATGACCATCAGCCAAGTTGGAATGGTCAGTTCCATCAATGAACTACTGGGTTAGAAACTCACAAATGTCGTCTTCTTCACTTAATGGCAAAATATTTGCAAAGCAAGTGTATCTTGTCAGGAAATTCCGAAGTCTGTGTTGAAACGCGTGCTTCTGTTCACTGCGACCATGTTTATTTAAGCCAGTGTGCTGAATGGCTGGTTTCGTCACATGGTCTCTCTCGGCCAATGACAGAGGGGGTTTTCCTTCATAGTGACACACTGTTTACGTTGTGTGTCCTTATTTTGAAAGCGACGACTGGCTCGTAGTTTAAAACTTAACCAATGAGAAGGACATGGATTGAAAAAGAGACAGACTTGACCTTTAAAACGATGCATGATTCAACCGGTCAATTCCAAGAGATTAGGGAGGGCAAGCTTGTCAAAGTTGATCGATTTTGCGAAGTCATAGGCGATCAGAATGATGGGTTAGGTATTTTAAGACATTTTTAAGGCAAAAGAAGACAAAATTATGCCTAGATACTTCAATATGAGATAAAAGAAAATCTACAGTTTACTATGAATCAAAATCTGAAAATCGACAACCTGACCCCCACCTGCCTTAAATCGTCGCTAGTGGCAAAGTTGGTCAGGTGCAAAGCGACTCATTCCGTGATGGAGGGTCACACATGTGGAGCCAATACTTCAATAATGTGAACCATGCCTCCATTTCCTATGAGATAAAGCCTGGGAGAGACTCCCAAAGCACCTTTACCAGGCAGACTCCTGAAGCACCTAATGTAAACCATGCTTCCTCTTCCTGTGAGGCTCCCTAAGCACCTGACATCAAGCATCACCACTATGTGGAGATGACAGCAGCAGCAAAGTACAGCATGTTCACCAACATAGCCCTGAACCTCTAACCCAATTCCCCACAGAGAAGGAAGCAAGGGCATTTACCTTTCAGTTCCCCGTGGCCCATGCGGCCCAGACGGCCAATGACGATCCTGGTGGGGCGTGTGCTCATGGACACGATGCCCAGGATGTAGTCCCACAGTTTGGACAGGGCATGCTTCCGTGCTGAGGCTTTCTTCCGCCGGTTTCTACACCCACAAAGGCAGCACCCTATCACCCATCATGCCACACAGGACACAGAAAGACACTGATGACACTCCATATTAGAAACAGAACATTGTACAGGCCGAACACATACACACACACATAGAGGCCACAGATAAACACTGATAACACACCATGTAAGAAAGAGATCATACAGGCCACACACACACACACAAACCTCAGACTAACACTGATAAAACATCACATTAGTAACAGAACATCACGCAGGCCACACACACACAGAGGACAAAGACAAATACTGTTAACACTGTTGCCCCACATCAGAAACAGAGCAACTTCACACCATGTACGAGAAACACCCACCTACACATTAAAGAACAGAACAAACACTGCAGAATAACACCAGTCATACTAAGAGAAAAAGTACATCTCAGCAAAAAACAAACAAAAGTCAAAGAACAAATATCATCCTGATCACCTGACTGTCCTTCCTGTAAGGATCAGGACTGCTAACAGAACACCTGTTACTCCTATCTGTTGGGATCAGGACTGTTCATGAAAAACCAGTTATTCCTACCCAATGAATTTCTCTTGTTGAGTTAATAAAGTATAGTGTACCTGTTGGGAATGTCGATGTTGATGATGCAGGTGTCTAGCTGTTCACCACGACTGTCCGTGGTGGCACACAGCAGAAAGCGCTGGTCATGTGACAAGCAGTAAGCGAAGAAGACAACGTTGGATCTGTCTGTGGTGTCGCTGTCCATGGAAGAGGGTGGGGCTACGGGCGGGGCCAGGACGTAGGGAGGGCTGTACAGGCGCCACACACTGCCAGCCTCCGCCTGCAAACAAACAAACAAGTCACTGCTTGTCTCCCTCAATATGGTCTGGAGGTCTAATATTAGTATTTTAGTTGTCATTGGGCATTTATAGAGCTAAATAAAGGATGCTACTGAAAAAAACAAAAAAACAAACAAAAAAAACCAAAAAAACCCAACAACAAAACAGGACATGTATTTAAACACAACAGTAACGAACTGTGCATTGACAATTGTCTGCTCAGTATTTAAGAAAGCTATGGCCCATGTTTGCACTGCTGAAGCAAGAAGATGGCTCATGTTTGCACTGCTAAAGCAACAAGATTTTTTCGTCTGATATAATCACTCCTGGCCAAGACAAAGGAAAAGAGAAAATGGTGAGCAAACAAGAGACAGCCACAGGTGACATGCTGACAGAGGCTGAACTAGACTCACTGGTTTGGACTTGAGGAAGACGTCGGCAGCAGCGGCAGGGCCGAAGCCTGTGAGGGATCGACCAGCGATGGTGTGGGCCAGGTTCCAGCGGCAGGAGGTGAAGACAGAGAAGGCCAAGGACTTGAGGGCCTGGGTCTTGGCACTGCTGTCCTCGTGGTCCATGATGGTCTTCAGGGGAACCACCTGAACCACACACGTTTGTCATGATAGTTGTGTTCGACTATGACCATCAGAACAGCAGAGAAGGCAACTGCTCTCCTAACTATCTGGGTTAGAATTTGATTACAGTGGAGAATGTCTTGCCCAAGCCAAGTGTTACATCCCCACTCTCTCAGCGCTAAGAGGGCTTTAGGTCAGTCAGCACTGGGGATAGTCCTAAAAGGTCAGCAAGCCCATAAGGTTGCAGCACTGGCAGCCAGTGCCATCTTGCCTTCTAGTTTGAGAGTCATGGTCCTTCACAAAAGACTAAGGTGTTAATGAATTCCCATAACTGTAGAGAAACAATCGATCATACAGCTATCCAGGAACACTTACTTCTGTGCTAGCCTAACCACTAACCTCAAATGTCAGGCTGTCAGCATGAAGTTTACCACTATAGGGTATGTTGCAATTCCAAATATAAATGACTTGAGTTACACAGCTTTAGCAAAGAACTGTGACATGTTTACCATAGCAAGCAACCTGTAGCTGGCAATGACATCAGTTTTAAATGGATTCTAAAACAAAGGGCGAATAATATTAATCAAACAGGTGATATCACTCATCCAAACAAAGGAATCTGTGAATTAACTAAAACTGAATATGACAACCCCAAATTGCCTCTGATGATAAAAAACAAAACAAAAAACACAAGTAATAATACCCACCTAAACATGCCAAACCGGGGACAGAGCTCTGAACATGCAGGCCTACACATATCCGCCACTTTACCTAATTAGAGTTGAAAATACAGACAGCTCCACTCCACCCAACAGTGGTTTTAACCAACCGTCCACCTCAGTACCTACAGGTTACATTGCTACAAACAGGGGATGGACATACCTGCAGAAAGGTGTTGCTGTGGAGGTGGGATGGCAGCACCATTTGCTGATAAGCGCGGAGCAGTCCCACCATGGCCAGGCGGTGCAGATCTGACCAGTCCTGACCGTAGGAGAAGGGTTCGACGATGTAGACCACCACGGCCGGCATGGTGCTGTCCTCTGCCACTTCTGCCTCTGTGGGCTCCGGTCGCTGTGGGCAGGGCCCTCCCTCCCCTGTGTTTGTGCTGCTTCCCTCTGTGACAGCCACACACATCATGCAATTCTGAGGGCCTGGGAGTTCTGTGTTTGTGCTGCCTCCCTCTGTCACAGCCACACACATCATGCAATTCTGAGGGCCTGGGAGTTCTGTGTTGATACAAGTATGCTGCAAGTCCTACTCATACACATACACTGCAGTCCTACACCTTCACTCACATCACACATCTGTTATTATATGATACCCATGTCATGCAGTACAGGCGTGCAAAATCTGTATCAACATGTAATGTATCGACATACAGAGGCACACTACAATCCTACTACTGTTACGTAGTGTGCCTGTGTTTATCTTAACAAACACACACACACACACACATAGTGGAAAATATACCAATATCACACAAACATCATTATCCATCATGATATCATTTATCCACATAGTGGAAAATATACCAATATCACACAAACATCATTATCCACCATTATATCATTTATCCACACAGTGGAAAATATACCAATATCACACAAACATCATTATCCACCATTATATCATTTATCCACATAGTGGAAAATATACCAATATCACACAAATATCATTATCCACCATTATATCATTTATCCACATAGTGGAAAATATACCAATATCACACAAACATCATTATCCACCATTATATCATTTATCCACATAGTGGAAAATATACCAATATCACACAAACATCATTATCCACCATTATATCATTTATCCACATAGTGGAAAATATACCAATATCACACAAGCATCATTATCCATCATTATTATCATTATATCATTTATCCACTAACATCATCACATCACTGGTCAGCTTGTAAGTTTCTTCAGCCTCTTGTCTGAACAAACTGGAATCAACAAGCATCCAAAGCACTGACAGTAACCCACAGTGATGAGGGAATCTACGACAGACTGTCCCCAACACACACACATGTAAGTTATCCTGCAAGCCTGTGGCAGTCAGTACCTTTGTTGTCCTCTCCTGTGGTGTGCATGCCGTTGGGGGTGGTGGTGGTGGTGGAAGGGGTGGTGCCGGGGGCTGGGGACTGACTGCACTCTGGGGTGGGTGGATGGGACGGGGCTGGCTCTGGCGTCTTGAACTGCGCCTTGTGCCCACTGCCACCAGCATCCAGCCCTGACCGGTCCAGGTTCTGCTGCACCAGCAAGGGGCCTGCACACACACACACACATATACATTTCAGTTCAGTTCTATATGTGATGTGCACAGCACACACACACAGAGCAGTTCTATAGATGATGTGCACAGCACACACACACACACACACAGCAGTTCTATACATGATATGCACAGCACAGCACAGCGCACACACACGCACACACATACAGCAGTTCTATACATGATATGCACAGCACAGCACAAACACACACACACATACTGCAGTTCTGTACATGATTTGCACACACACACACAAACAGCAGTTCTACACATGATATGCACAGCACAAACACACACACACATACAGCAGTTTTACACATGATGTGCACAGCACACACACAAACGCACAATTGTTCTATACCTAGTGTGTACAGTACACACGCACATCAATTCTACACATAATGTGCACAGCACATACACAAACACACAGGGCACTTCAATACATAATGTGCACAGCTCACACACACACAGAGTAGTTCTACACATGATGTGCATGGCACACACACAGTTCTTCTATACCTGGTGTGTACAGCACACAAGCACAACAGTTCTATACAAAATGTGCAAAGCACACACACATGCTCAGTTGTCCTTTGCATGGTGTGCACAGCGCACACACACTCACATAGTTGTTCTATACACAATGTACACTACACAGAGTTGTTCTATACATGCTGTGCACAGCACACACACACACACACACAGAGTTGTTCTTGACATGATGTGACAACACACATGCACTTCTCAACATGGGTGTACTTTACAAACACACCACTCACAGCAGTTCTCAATATGGTCTGTTCAATACACACCCAGTTGTCATCACACGCATCCACACACTCACTCACTTCTCTTTATATATGACCTAAACACTTCAGTAGTGGAGAGAGAGAAAAAAGAGCAGGTAACTCTTCTGAAACAAGAGCACACAACTCTTCTGAAACAATGTCAGCATAGCAAATGTTTTGTTGTCAAACTCTGCCCACTCACCAAGCAGCTGTTTCAAAGCCTGTGCGTACATCTTCAGCTTGGCTGCTATCGGGCTGTCCCCTGCAACAGAAATTGAACAGTGCTACTTATCCATAGTCACCTGCCTTCCTCCACAACTTTCACTTCATGAAGGCATCCACAATATCTTGGACATTTCCTCAAGTCTGAACTGGCTTTGTCCACACAGTTATAACAGATAGGGGGGTGGGGGTGGGGGGTGGAGGGAGGGAGAGGAGAGGGAGGGAGGGAGGGGAGAGAGTGTGTGAGAGAGAGAGACTGCATGTTTGATATACAAGCTCTAAGCATATCATTTTATATGTATACATGTGACTGAAGAGAAAAAGTTTGTCTATGTGTGTGTCTGTGTGTGCATGTGTCTGTGTGCGGGTGTGCTCTCCTATGCGTGATTGTGAGTGTGCAAACAACCGAGAACAAGAGAAGAATACAATGAAGTGTGAATAAAAAAGGCAACTGCAGGAGACAAGAAAGGAGAAGTGTGACGACCAAATCAGCAAGGCATGCAACCTGCACTACACTCACCCAGCAAACTGAACCAGTCGTCCACCACCTCCTCGGACACCTTCTGGGCGGTGGTCTTGCCCATGCGCAGGACTCCGTCACGCAGGGTCTTGATGGGCACGTGGCGGCCCAGGCGACACAGCTCGTACACTGTGCTCAGCTCCCTGAAGAAGCCGCGCACGTGCTGCAGCAGGAAGTCGTTCTCCGGGGCCAGCACCACGTACAGCACATCACGGGGCCGGCTGAACGGCTCCAGGTACAGCTTGTCCTGTGGAGACACACACACACATGTGTGTTAGTGTCAAGGTATCCTGCAGAGTTGTTTATGGACACCATGTGTTAGTGTCAAGTTATCCTGCAGAGTTGTTTATGGACACCATGTGTTAGTGTCAAGGTATCCTGCAGAGTTGTTTATGGACACCATGTGTTAGTGTCTTGGTATCTTGTAGTTATTCATGGACACTATGTGTTAGTGTCCAGGTACCCTGTAGACTTATTCATGGACACCATGTGTTAGTGTCCAGGTATTCTGTAGACTTATTCATGGACACCATGTATCAGTGTCCAGGTATCCTGTAGACTTATTCATGGACACCATGTGTTAGTGTCCAGGTATCCTGTAGACTCATTCATGGACACCATGTATCAGGTGTCCAGGTATCCTGTAGACTTATTCATGGACACCATGTGTTAGTGTCCAGGTATTCTGTAGACTTATTCATGGACACCACGCGTTAGTGTCCAGGTATCCTGTAGTTATTCATGGACACCACGCGTTAGTGTCCAGGTATCCTGTAGTTATTCATGGACACCATGTATCAGTGTCCAGGTATCCTATAGTTATTCATGGACACCATGTATCAGTGTCCAGGTATCCTGTAGTTATTCATGGACACCATGTATCAGTGTCCAGGTATCCTGTAGTTATTCATGGACACCACACGTTAGTGTTCAGGTATTCTGTGGAGTTATTTACGGACACCATTTGTTAGTGTCCAGGTATCCTGTGAAGTTATTTATAGACACCGTGTGTTAGTGTCCTGCGGTGGGCTGCATTAGCGAACTTTGCAGCACTATGTTTGCTCAGAGATTTAAGAATGTTCGTAACTGCACGGTAAATTCCATATACTCAGAAACATTTTTAACTCTAAGCAAACATAGCGCTGCACAGATCCCCTCATAGCAAACATAGCGCCGCACAGATCCCCTCATGGCAAACATAGCGCCGCACAGATCCCCTCATGGCAAACATAGCGCCGCACAGATCCCCTCATGGCAAACATAACGCCGCACAGATCCCCTCATGGCAAACATAGCGCTGCACAGATCCCCTCATGGCAAACATAGCGCCGCACAGATCCCCTCATGGCAAACATAGCGCCGCACAGATCCCCTCATGGCAAACATAACGCCGCACAGATCCCCTCATGGCAAACATAACGCCGCACAGATCCCCTCATGGCAAACACAGCGCTGCAAAGATCCCTTCATGGCAAACATAACGCCGCACAGATCCCCTCATGGCAAACATAGCGCTGCACAGATCCCCTCATGGCAAACATGGTGCTGCACAGATCCCCTCATGGCAAACATAGCGTTGCAAAGATCCCCTCATGGCAAACATAGCGTTGCAAAGATCCCCTCATGGCAAACATAGCGCTGCACAGATCCCCTCGTGGCAAACGTAGTGCTGCAAAGATCCCCTCATGGCAAACATAGCATTGCAAAGATCCCCTCATGGCAAACATAGCGCTGCACAGATCCCCTAATGGCAAAGATAGCGCTGCAAAGATCCCCTCATGGCAAACATAGCGCTGCACAGATCCCCTCATGGCAAACATAGCGTTGCAAAGATCCCCTCATGGCAAATATAGCGCTGCTAAGATCCCCTCATGGCAAATATAGCGCTGCAAAGATCCCCTCATGGCAAATATAGTGCTGCTAAGATCCCCTCATGCAACCCACCCCTGGTATCCTCTAGTTATTTCTGGACAGAGACACCACTGTCACTGTCACGGCCTGCTGTACCCCCCCTCCCCACTCCAGTGAAACAAATTTAAACAATGAACATTTGACCTTGCACTTTTAATGCACAAGCACATGCTGCAGTTTTCTAATACCAAATGACTCAGTCAAAAGAAAATATATTTTGAAACTGTTCACAACAAATTACCATGCTTTACACCCTGAACTAAAAGCCAGATAAAGAAACAGTTTCAAAAAATACATAAATAAAAATACATGCACACATAAAAAAACCTAAAAGCGTCTGAATCTTTGTCCATGCGATGCACATAGTGAAAGAAGTGCCATCTCACCCAGAACCTGACGGAGTAGGGGGAGATAGCCAGCCAGTCCCGGTCATGGGTCGCCAAAAGGTGGGGGATGGGCTGGGGGGCGCTGCTCTCCACAGAACCTGAAAATGACATCGCCACAACACACCGTCATCCACTGCTGTCACTGTTATGCAGGTCGCCACTCAACACACTGACACTGTAGCTGAATGCTCTGCACTGATTGGAGCGACTGATTTGTGCAGTGCTAAAAATGTTTGTGACTGGGGTCCAGGTGCCTCTAAAAGTGAGTGATGTTAAAACAAAAAGTAAAACAAAGGCAACAACAAGAGCAGAACATTGTAAAAATGCCAGCATGGAAATCTATGTAATATGGAAATACTCCAATCCATGTATATATGTCATAATAATGAAATATGTGTGATAAGGAAATACTCAAATCAATGTATTTATGTCATAATACAGAAATCTGTGCAATATGGAAATACTCCAATCAATGTAAACATGTCATAACTAGTTACACCGTCTCTAATCACCACTAAACACTGTCTTTTATCAGAGAGACATTTATCACTCCAGTCACCACTTACCACACTGACACTGTTGCTGAATACACCATCATCAGTTACACAGTCTCTAATGACCACAAACACTGTCATCTATCAGACACAGAAAAACGACTTGTTACAGGCATTATCATTCATCTGAAGACAGTGCCATTTCCATCCAATTCTGTATCAAACTGATATCAATCTACCTCTTCCTTAGAGCAGACCGTTTTCACAAACTGGCATTCTTGACCAATGGACAGGTCTGTCTTTCAATCCTATCTGCTGTATGAATCATTTTTGAATACCTTTAATTTTTCAAAGACAGGAAGACAAGAGTGAATAAAGGGTGGAGAGAAGCTTGGATGGGGTGAAACCAGTTCATTAAAGAAGTGTGTGTGTGTGTGTGTGTGTGTGTTTGTGTGTGTGTGTGCCCGTGTGCATATATGTGCACATGCTTATGCATATGTGTGCATGTGCATGTGTGACTATGTGTGCATGTGTGTACATGTACACATGCACATGTATGTTTAAGTCAACTGGAAAGAAGAGAGGCAGGAAGATGAGTTGACAATGGTTACACACCTCTTCCTGACAGCTGATGGAAGTCTTTCCACGAGAGAGGCCCCTGCAGCTTGTAGCTGTGTTCCCAGAGGCGGGTGACAGTCTTGTACTGGATGGCGTCTTGCAGCAAGGGCTGTAAGGACTTGAGGCACTGAACGATGTCCTGAGAGTTGGGAGGTAACCGGTGGGCACCTGACAACACACACACACATATATCAGCCAACAGTGTTTATCACACATTAGTTGCAACACACACATTAGCCAACAGTATGTATCACACAACAGTAAAAATACACACTGTAAAGAATCTCATGGGATGCACACACAGTAAACAGATCATAGCAGCATTTTTCTGTCTCTTATAAGGGCATTCAAAAACAATACTTCGCACTATCCATTTTTTCTCTCTCCTCCTTCAGGAAAGACCTCTGTGTGTGTGTGTGTGTGTGTGTGTGTGGTTGAAGCCAATGATCTTGAGCCATTAACCCAAACACTGAGTGATTTACTGACTCACTTTCCCCCCTCAAGACAGCCAGAAATGCACGTCCTACATTTTTACACATGCTGACAGTGATAAAGATCAGGTATGCTTGGGGACACAAACACTCCTTCATTCAACACCACCACCAGTCACAGACAGTAAGGATGAAGAGAAGGAGAAGGAAAGCAGGCCAACTCTACAGGCTGACAGGTAAGGAGGGTTTGGGGGTGGGGGAATGGATCCACCTACCTCTGATGAAGGGCCACTTGTGAAGACAGGAGAGGCGCATGCTGGGGTCGTCCAGCTTGTGGGAGTAACAGTTGTCCTGAGCTTGCCGCGCCATGTCCAGGGTGCTGTACACTGCTTCGTTGCCGTCTGTCACACGTCAATACAACTGTAAGCCACCTCTGTCAGTCACACTGCCACCTGTGTGTGTGTGTGTGTGTGTGTGTGTGTGTGTGTGTGTGTGTGTGTGTGCCAATGTGTTATTTTCCTTTCCATAGTATTGGTTCTATTACAAAATCTCTTTCCACTCCTAATATGTGTTATGTGAAAGCAAGAGGAAAAGAGTGTATGTATACATGCCCCAACTGCCAAATGATGTGATCGCAAAAACAGCATTTCCTTGGAATACTCCTTCTTTGGATGGTATGCTTTCCATGCCAAACTGGTGTAAACCTGAGCCAGTAGATCTGCTCTTTGGCGAATATTTGTGATGAACACAGAGCTAAGACTGCTCCACCCCCCTCCCCACTCCTCTCCCATTCTTAAGGTTGTGATGAAGCTCTAACTGAACCAATCCAAATCCCTCTTACACCAGTTAGTGATATAGCTCTAGCTGAACCAATCCATTCCTGTCTTACACCACACAGTGATACAGCTCCAGCTGAACCAATCCAATCCCCTCTTACACCACAAAGTGATACAGCTCCAGCTGAACCAATCCAATCCCCTCTTACACTACATTATGATACAGCTCTAGCCGAACCAATCCAATCCCCTCTTACACTACATTATGATACAGCTCTAGCCGAACCAATCCAATCCCCTCTTACACTACATTATGATACAGCTCTAGCCGAACCAATCCATTCCCATCTTACACCACATTGTGATACAGCTCTTGCTGAACCAACCCTATCCCGTCTTACACCAGGTAGTGATACAGCTCTAACTGAACAAACCCTATCCCATCTTACACCAGGTAGTGATACAGCTCTAGCTGAACCAACCCTATCCCGTCTTACACCAGGTAGTGATACAGCTCTAGCTGAACAAACCCTATCCCATCTTACATCAGGTAGTGATACAGCTCTAGCTGAACCAACCCTATCCCGTCTTACACCAGGTAGTGATACAGCTCTAGCTGAACAAACCCAATCCCATCTTACACCAGGTAGTGATACAGCTCTAGCTGAACAAACCCTATCCCGTCTTACACAGTGATACAGCTCTAGCTGAACAAACCCTATCCCATCTTACACAGTTAGTGATACAGCTCTAGCTGAACAAACCCTATCCCATCTTACACAGTTAGTGATACAGCTCTAGCTGAATCAACTCAATCCTCTTTTGCACCAGGTAGTGATACAGCACCAGAGGAACCAAAAATTCCCTCTTACACCAGCCCTCGCCGAACCAACTCAATCCCCTCCTCTCATCCAGCAGCACTGACCTCTGAGCCCCATGACGTCCAGCACGGAAGCGGTGAAGGAGGTGGCAGCAGCCATGTTGAGGGCCACCAGGTGACTAGCAGCACAACTGCTGGGGAAGGAGGTAGCAAACTGGGCCAGCAGTAAGTTCAACACCTCCAGAGGAACGTCCTCCACCTCCTCCCCACCCTTCCCATCCGCCGGCAGATGGAGGGGGGGCTTGCGACACTCGTACCGGTCGTGCCGATACCCCGTGACATCCACCTCATCCTCGTAGAACAGTCCCGCATTGAAGGCAAAGCGACGGTTGACGATGGCACTGAAGCCACAAGTGCACTTGTAGGAGGACTCGGAGGAACTGCCAGTGTCCGGGAGGTAGAGGCCGATGTCTGAGCCCCGGATGTCCATATTGCACACACACACATTGCAGCTGTCAAAGTTGTAGTCGCGGAACAGGTTGAGGATGGAGTCAGACAGGAGGATGTTCACCAGCAGGGAGTGGACCTCTGGCAGCTGGGAGTTAGTGCCGGTGTTGTCCATGGAGTTGAGGGTCTTGTTGAGGTAGGAGGAGGGGGTGGAGGCTGGGGACTGCAGCTCATAGGACATGGGTGTGCGTGGGGTGCGCTGCTGCTGTGCGAAGGCTGGGGATGGCATGGGTCGGCAATGCAGGCCTTCCACGGAGGGCACGTTTAGGTAGTTTCTGAAAGACAACCCATACACAACCATCTGACCTGTACATCGTCACAGGAATACAGCCACACATGGAGGGCACATTCAGGTACTTTCTAAAAAACAACATTACTAACACCATACCATCATCAAGGAAAGACAAGTCACAATCAAGGTTTCCAGACCCTGCTAGTGACAAATGGAGACTATCAATCTCCTGCAGTCTACTGTATTTTTCCATCAGTTCTCCATTCTTTTCACTCAGCTCAAAGACAACTTTTTTTCTGGGACTTCTTCCAAGGTCATCTCAGTATAACTGTTGTGTCCAACAGGAAAGATCTATCAGGCTTGCTCCCACCTGGTTGCAACTGTACAGAACACTTCAGCATTTGAAGGTAAATGCCCAATGAAATTCCTGTTTAAAAGTACTATATGTATTTCTTCTTTGACTGGAATTCATCGGAAGATGAAAAACAACAAGAAGCTAGTGAGAATACAACATATTGCAGAGGACTGTTTTTCTATATCAGTTTACCAAACCTGTTTTTGCATGCTCAGCACTGCTTAATCTATCTTCTATTTACAGTTGGCAGCTGTGTGTCTTGTTTATGGACCTGAAAGGAAATCTTCTGTAATTAAACCTCTCAAGGGTATGCATCCATAAACACTCTAGAGAGAGAGAGACAGAGAGGGGGGGGGAGAGAAAGAAAGAGAGAGAGAGAGAGAGAGAGAGAGAGAGAGAGAGAGAGAGAGAGTTTCTTAGTGAGCGCAAGTGCATATCTTTGTGTGTGCGTGCAAAAGCATGTATGTCTGTATGTATGTATGCATACGTATGTTTCTGACAAAGTGCATGCAAGTACATGATGTCAAGAAGTGTACATTCTACCCACTTCCCACTAATCCCCTACAATATAAGTTGTGCTTGACACCTCCCCACCCCCCTCTCCACACCCTTCCTGCTCCTAGGAAGCCTCAGTGAAGTGGGAGGTAGAGCCCAGCCCAGCCCAGCCCCCCCTGTGCAGACCACTCACACTCTGGGGGCATGCAGCGAGTCCATGAGGGGCAGGCCGTAGTGCCAGTCGGCAGGCTTGTACTCCGGCACCTCTCCTGCTGGCACTGAGGACAGCTGACTGGGAGGCAGGGGGCAGTATTTGGGGGCGCTGACGTAACACACATTCTTGGAGGGCACAAACACGTCGAACTGAAACACAGTGCCACAGCACCAGCTGATAGGTTTCTGCACGGCAACAAACTGAAACACGTAAGTTCCTCAAGGTGAGACATGTGCATGACAAGGGCATATAATTACACTTAAAAAGAAAATAGATTTACATGACTAGGACATAAAATACACTTTAGAGAAAATGGAATCATTTGCATGACTGGAACATAAAAATGCACTTGTGATAAAAATGAGGCCCAAACTGACATTATCCAAACTTAGCTCCTGATGTCTCTTCAAAGTCAGGCAGGAATCTCTCAGCTCCAAGTTCTGTTTCTTTCAAAGGAAATTTTCATTAGCCACATACATGAAAATTAAAGAACAATGAAAGTCTTCAAATCCTCTAACATAGGTTCAAAACCCCATCAACAGGACTGGTCCAAAAACATACCAGGAACCAATGTTCCAATGGACAGACCACATTCATTTCATAACCTTCTTTACCTGAAAGTTGAGAGTTTGAGAACTGTTGCAGGTGCAATTCATCACACAAAGTTCAATACATTTCAGTACCATGTGATCTTAAAGTCAGGTCAAGATGATGGATTATCAACAGTCAAGTGAAGTTTGCTCTGGGTCAAACAGCCATGAAATTGGTACAGCAGCCTGTAAGCAATCACTGTAATCAGAGGCTGTAATGTTTTCCAGTTCCTAGGAGCTGTTTTTGTCTAAAATGCCCCCCGAACCCCCTCCTCCTCCACACAGGCAGTGAAGGTGACGGACTTTGAACAGACCTCAGGACCTAAAATACATGTCACACTCCACACTGACTCCTGGCCTCTGATGATGGCACTCCTTTACGTCAGTTGGAGTGACTGTTTTTTGTAATGCGGTGAGGCTGACGGCCAGGATCTATGGGCAACTTAGGCAAACCGCTCCCACCCATGCTGTTACCTCCCTCTTCCTGCTACAACCCATAAAGGCTGTCTCACCTTGGAGGGGTCATCCAGGGTCATGACTGCGGTCCTCACAGGGGGCTGGTACTCTGCTTTCACGATCGGCCCCTCCACCACAGTCACCTCCATGGGTACATGGTTGTCCGTCACTGTGTCAGGTGGGCTGTGCTTGTTCGTTTCCAGAGACGGAGGGGTGGGGTACATTCGCGTCAGCTCGGATACAGCTGTCCAACACAAAATGATGACTCATTATTTGACAACTTACTCATGTTTCTCCCTTTCTTCCAGTCCTCGCAGTAATATTTCATTTCATTTTCTCATGGTATATAACTGAATTGAATAGGCAATGATTACAACCAGTACAATTCAGAAATGACAGTAATCAGTATGCTGTAAATTCTTCAACTTTTCTACTGTAACCCCTTCAATGCCACAATAAAAATCAAAGATCTGAAATATTTAGAACCACACTATAAAATTATTTGGAAGTCCAACTTAAAAGACATCTACACAAGACTGATTTTCAGTCCATCAGAATAAGCCTTCTCCACCCACCTCTTGAAACTAATCTGCGAGTCACTGCCATTTTCTTCCATGGAAAAAAAAGAAAGAAAGAAAAGAAAGATAATCAATTTCATTCCTCTCCTTCCCAGAGGCAACAAGATGGCCACCGAGGAACAGTCCTTACCTATCGTGGGTGGGTCACTGGCTTCGTTGTGAATTTTTCCTCCACCCTTCAGCTCTTCCAGAGGTCGGCTGTGGGCAAAGCCCAGGTCCATGCACTGTTAACAGAACAACAATAAATGTAGCACACTGAAAATTACAAGTGACAAAATATCTGTTCTCACAGCAGGAATCTATTCTGTGTCTGTATCAACACAATCACAGTACACTGGAGGTTCAACAGTACATGTTTTATCCTTCCTGCACATACATATCCCTGCTCTCCCCACCAACTCTCTCCTTACTATCATGCACTTCTCTTACAAATTTCATTGTCTAGAACCATTCCTAAAATGACACACTTACCTAAACGTAGTTACTGAAAATTCCTTGACGCTATTTCAACGCCAGCTAACAAGTGAAACAATTTTCACATGTGAAGGGAAACAACTAGGACTTGGTTAAACAACAGAAGTTCATATATTTACACTTCTGGGACTTAAAAAGGTCCTGAAAATATTCCATACTTATTCCTGGAGCTCCAAGAGCCCAGTTCAGTCCCAATGAATTTTTGATTGACCCAATTTTCTGGTTTGCGAGTGACCACAAGCAGCACATACAAGAGATGCATGAAGTTTTAATAAGCATAAACAACACCACATACACAAATATATACATACACTTCTATCAATCAATGGCACACACATTCCTAGATGAACAAAGAGACACAGACAGACAGAAAACAGACAGACTGACCTGAGCATCGTTGTCTTCCTCCCCTGAAGAGGAGGACTCGAAGAGCTGGGCCAGATCTTCTTCCACTCCAGTCACCTGCAGATCTTTCTCCCTCATCAGGTTTCCCGTGGAGATGAGCGGTGAGTCCACTGGGGGCATATCTGTACCAGGTCATCAGTAAAAGTTCACTTCTACCTCAGCGTTACATCTACACCACACAGCATTCTCATATCTGTGCCAGATCACTACTAACACCTCAAGTCCACCACTGTCATGTCCACAACACACATGACACAGACAGCAATAACAATTACCTCCAACAACACTTTGTTAAGTGCCAGAAACAGACTGTTACTGTCAATGTTTCTTGACATGCCCAAGCCTTTTTTTCTTTAAAAGAAAACACAAAAACTTCTGTTTGCATAAGATCAATAACACTAGAAAGTCTGGAATAACTCTGAGGTTGACTCATGACAAATGGAGATCCAGTCATCACTCAAACAGCTGACAGCCATAGTGCAGTTCTCCCTTAATTAGTATATATCTGGTGTTCCATTAAGAACGATAACTGTCACTCTCACTCAGTGAAACGCATATAATACTTCTACTATGAACCACCCATACAAACCACACAACCTGCAAATACCAACAACAGTTTCTAGTATACATTTACTATAACACTAGTATAAGATCCCTGCCCATCACACTGTCTGCTGCCACTACAGTCACTATTTCTGTGATAGTGCTTCTTCACCTGTGTTCATGGGCTGCAACTCCCACACTCACTCCATTGTACTAGCGTCCATTTAAGAGCAAAGAGCTTGACTGTTTCTAATCCCACCATGTAGGCAATCATGTAACCTTTTCTTTTGTGGGGGCGTTAGTGAGTCTCTCTCCCACAACACATTGTCTACTACCACTTCATGCTCTTTCAGAAAAAAAAGAAGTCTTTTTCACACACTGTTTTGATGCACTTACCATGAGTTATCTCTCTCCCACAACACATTGTCAACTACCACTTCATGCTCTTTCAGAAACCCCCCCCAAAACCAAGTCTTTTTCAAACACTGTTTTGATGCACTTACCATGAGTTATGTCCTCTGGCCCTCCTTCCCCCTGTTCCTCCCCCTGAAAAAATAACAATTTACATCAACAATGTATTGTCAATCAGGTGCAGTTTGCTAGATGTGACGAGTACTGTTACACTAACATGGTGGTTAGTTCTGTGATCATTACTGCATTCTGTCTATATGACAGGATACATCCCAGTAATAATTATCCTGAAATCAGATACAGAACTTTACAAAATATCAAAAATCAGTTGATGGTAAATAGAGATTACTGGACAAGAGCCCAAAGAATCACATACACATGCATACTCACAAACTATAATGAGGAAAAGCATTACAATTGTACCAGTAAGCCGTTTACTAATGGTAATAATAATAAAGACGAAAGGACATCAAAATAAGACATTCAAACAACTAAGAACACAAACGAGACCTTTAGAAATAAAGAAAACAGGACATCAAAATCAAAGAAAACAGGACATCAAAATCAGACATTCAGACCTTAACTTTAAAAGAGACAGAAGGTGGACACACCTGCATTATTTATACTTTACCAGAAATCGACCTTTACAAAAATTCAGACCACCAGTGTTGACTGATTTCTAAGCTGACTATCTCTGCACACAAAGGCAGGAAGGAAGCAGTATGATGTCTTACAAAGCGGGGTGACTGTCGATCCCGCCCTTGACGTGAGGGTGCGGCAACAGTGAGAGGGTTGGCGGAGGCTTCATCAGAGAAGGTATAGGGATCGGGTGGGGCTGGAGAGTGCGATGTGCTGTGCTGGGAATGTGCCAGGGGGGGAGAGATGGGCTCCAGGCCACTGGTGCCAGCTGCCACTGATGGCGATGTCCATTCTGGTGGAACCTCATAGCGACTTTTCTTCAGGGGAAAATGAGACCTGCACATGAACCACTGCCCCGTGTAAGCATCCACTTTATCACCAACTCACTTCATTCATTTACATATGTGTGGACACCCCCCTCTACATTTCTCTTTAAAGCTTTTTTTTTTCTCTAATGAACTGAATTTGATACTTGCCAATCAAGTGAGAGAGAGAAAGAGAGAGAGAGAGAGGGAGAGAGGAGACTGTGAACTTACCAGGTATGAACAGGCTTCTTGTCGTACAAGGCTGTCAAGACTAGATCTTTCTCCTCCTCCTCTGAATCACTGTCTGGCAAGACGGGTCTCTTGAGCACATTGTCCGCACACCTCTGCTGCGATTGCAGCCAGTTTGTCACCAGCTCCTTCTTGGACGACTCTAAAGCACTCCACGGTAAGTGAGATTCAGGAGAAGCAGGGACACCACTCCCTGCACCCCCCGTCATTGCTGTAGTAGTAGCTGCTGCCTTAGGCTGGGGGGTAGCTGCCCCTTGCCCACTAGTCAACTCCTCACCCTTGGTGAGTAACTCCGAGTTCAAGCTGCCGTTTGGAGGGAGGGTGTGCTGACCCGCCCCTGCCTCTGCCCCCGATGCCTGCTGCTGCTCCACACTGGCTGCGTTACCACGCGACGCCTCTTTGTCCCCCCCACCCTGACTCTCCCCACTGCTGCCACCACCACCACCACTGTTTCCCCCACCTGCCCCATTGTTGTTGCTGTTGCTGCTGAGGGTGGTGGGGGTGGGGGTGGGGGTGGACGTGGCCTGGCTGGTGGCAGCCCCTGTCCCCCCGGCCCCCTGCTGTTTGCTGGGGGGGTGTGGACTGAGGGTGGGCATGGTGGGCTCCAAGGAGGGGAGGTTGGGGGGCGGGTCCAGGGGGGAAGGGGCAGAGGTGGGGGTGTCCATGGGCACGTCAGGGACCGGTGTGGATCCACCCTGCGGCGGGATGGTGGTGGAGCCCGTGGGCAGGAAGGCGGGGTTGGGGGGCAGGTGACTCATCACACGCTCCACGTCAAACTGGAGCACATCGTCCTGCACCTGAGTCTGACGCCGATGGAAGGGCACAGAACTGCGACCGTGTCGTGACTGCTGCCGCTCCAGCCGTTCTGTCTTTTTCTCCTCCTTCTCTCCCTTTTCCTTGTCTGTCTTTTCCTTCTCACAGTCCTTGTCCTTTTTGCTGCTGGACTTGGACTTTGTCTGCATTGCTGCCTTCGTCTTGACATGTCTGAAATGTTTGAGACGGAAGGAGAAAAGTCAGTACCTTGTTGGTTCACTTTGCCAGGAATTGAAACAGCCATTATAATTTGTTTGGTAGCTTTCAACAAGTATTTTTAATTGCAAACTATTATAACCGTTATTTCCAGGCTCCAACTTGGGATGTTCAATACTGTTTATGTTCCAGTTATGACCAGTAACTATATCAAAGTGATGAAAAAACTAGTTGACAATTCAAGCTTTATCATATTTCTACCCCACCCCCAGCTATGTTGCGACCTTGAACTCCTGACCGCACCATCTTGACTGTTTGTTTTATTCTTACCATGACAAATCACTGTATCGAGTTTGATGGAGGCTGAATTAACTCACTCAGTACGGCCAGCCCTCTCTTCTCCTCTACACAGACCCCTCGGATGTCCAGTGGGTGTCTGAATGACCCAACCTTTAGCTTCCATCGTCAGAATTGTGGTATTCTTTGTCAACATTCACCTCTTCAGTATAAGAGCCTTCCGCTTGCAATATTTTGATGATGGTAATTGGGCTGAAATGCTGTTAATGTTGTCTCTTTCACCGTTCGTATGGAGAGAGTTAAGACCTTATCTCTAATACCCCACAAGTTAAAAAAAAAAGAAAGAAAAGAAAAGAATCCATGCTATGACTTTCAACTTTAATGTTAATGAGATCACACCATCAACATGGCACATTCATCACATATTATATCTGATCAACATTGTATGCCAGACAAACTCTGACAAGCTTTTTCTATTTTTCATGTGTGATGAGCATAACCACTGACCTCTCACCCTGCTTATCAACAAGAAGTTAAATGGGTTTATTATCTCATACGGACAGCAGGTGTCTATGAATTGCCATACTCTAACTGGGCAGAACCCGTTGTTTTCAAACATGCTTTCACTACTTCTTTCCTGCTTTTACAACTTTGCCAGATGCTGTCACTCATGTTCTATCTCATGTGCAAGGTGTCCTCAGATTAGAGAGAGAGACAGAGAGAGAGAGAGAGAGAGAGAGAGAGAGAGAGAGAGAGAGAGAGAGAGAGGGAGAGAGAGAGAGAAAATCTATTCCTCAAATTAAAGATTTCAGGCATTGCCTCGTCTTCCAATCTGTCCTTGTGACAATAACAATAATTACGATATCGATGAGAGACAGACAGACAGACAGACAGAGAGAGAGAGAGAGAGAGAGAGGGGTTCGTGTCAAAAAGTTTATTCAGTATAGGCCATGGCCCATTCTGAAGGGGATACAATAAATACGAACAATTCACACAAATTTGCAGACTAGCTAGCTTTTTTAAACAATAATATACTGACAGAAAAGCAAAATGAAACTATATTGTAAACAATTTGTAAATTCAGCTGGGCAAAATAGTGTGCAGCTTAAGAGAGAGAGAGAGAGAGAGAGAGAGAGAGAGAGAGAGAGAGAGAGAAAGAGACAGAGACAAAAAGAGAAAGTACTGACTTTGCACAGTTGCAGGGAACCTTGGAGGAAGGGTCAGAGAATGTCCACAATCCTGATGTACTGCTTTCCTCACCCCCTCCTGTCTCCTGACTCCTGTCAACGCAATGTCCAACCATCATCATCTCTCAGTCTTCACAGCACAGCTGACATTCTCAGTGCATGGCGTATCAACACGTGTGCGTGTGCGTGTGTGCATGTGTGCGTGTGTGCATGTGCACACAACAAAGACATAACATTATGATATCAAATACACAAAAAACAAAAATCGCCAAATCATCAAAAAACAAAACATTAATTCTGCCCTGAACCACCTCCATAATTATGTTAATCTTTTTGTGTGATACACTGTATTTGTCATGGCTGGAAATGGGAAAGAAAGAAAGAAAAAAAAAATCACTGTCTGTTCTCGAGTCCTACACAGCCTACCAACACCAGACACAGATGATATCAATGCACATGCCTAAGCAGACACTCAGTCCCCTTCCCTATGCTCATGTGTAGCGGTGAAGAGAGGGTGGCAGGCTGAACCGAGCTAACTAACTGTGCATACCTTGCTGAGGGGATGGGGGCGGCGCCAGTCGTCAACGTGGAGTCCTGAGCCACCCTCTGCGTGATGTGGTGACTCAACACCTGGCCGATGCTGGGTAACCGCGACTGTCTGCCCTCCCCAAACCCCATCCTCTCCCCCCCTCCGCCACCTCCTCCTGCCTCACCGTGCAGGTGAGGGTGAGGGTGAGGGTGAGGGGAGTGGGGCGGGGTCATGGGAGGGTAGAGGTCAGCAGCACCCAGGCCTGGCCCTCGCCCCGCAAGACTGTCCCCCGCCCCGGCCACCGATGACGCTCGCCCCATCGCCTCCTCCGTGTCACAGATCAGCACGTAGCTGGAGGGATAGCGCATGCGGTATCCCGCTGCAAAGGAAAATGATGATCACAGTTTTGGTCTGTGATGACTTACTGCATGTGAAAGGCTTCTGTCAACAAACAACAGACATCACTATCTAAGACCAGACTGTGTAGAAATCTAACAAAGTGTCTGTGCAGAACTTCAAAATGATGAAAGAAGTATAGTCAACATTTGCAAACAGCGGCATACAAAAATTTCCTTTTTTTAAAAAAATTATTATTTCCATAAACAATAAAGTTTATTAGAGAAACTGGGTAAATGAATGAAAGAAATATGAATATTACTAAGAATGAAGGAAAATATCACCAAGCTGAATGGCTAAACTGATGAAAGGAGATATCCAGTATGCTCAACTGCAAGCCAAGTATCATAATGTAAAAGTGGATGACCACAACTTAGTCATGTAAAAAGAAAGAAAAAACAGAAGAAGAAATCTGCTTTAAGTGAACATGCAGAAAGAAGTCAGGTATGATACTGTAATGACATATTTTTATGGAACTGAAAAGTTTCTGGACTGAGTCAAGGGGGTTCTTAACAAAGTGTGCAAAAAAACAAAACATAAAACAAACTTACTCTGCCAAAATGGAAAATCGTAAAATACATGAACACCACCATGCAGTATTTCACCATGTCAGAAGAGAAATCTGTATATGACAGAAACATTCCCACTCATGCAGTGTTTGTTACAACTGGCTTTTACACACACCCTGTACTCCCCCTCCACCCAGCATGGTCCACTCACCCACAATGACCTCCACAAAGTTGGGCAGCTGGTTGGGGTCCAGCTCCTTGCTGTCGTCTGTGTCCAAAGGGAAGTACTGGCTCCACTGCTGCAGCAGCAGGCGGATGTGGGGGTCCGTGTCCCGGTACGTCTGCCCTGTCAGCGTGGCGCTCATCCCGAAGGGGGCCAATATGGCTGCCACACACAACATCTACACAGTCACGCATTATCTTCTGTACCGCCACAGAGAACACAACTATCTTCTGAGCACTGCAGCGAGGGCGTGTGCACACCCACTGTATAACAGAGATCTGCCAGTAAATGAGAACGGTTACTCACACCTAACCGTCTGAAAGTGAATGACTGAGAAAGGAGATAATTTCTTGCACACAATATCTAAAATGTGGGGGGTACTGAATAAAAAAGATTTGCCAGTAACCAAGAACAGTTACCCACACCTTACTGTCTGAAAGTGAAAGATTAAGACAGGAGATAATTTCTAGCACACTATTTCTATAAACTGGGGGTACTGGGTTTTTGGGTTTTTTAAATAAAAAGAAAAAATCCCATGGCATCCCTAAAGGGGTAGGGGATGATGGGTGGGGAAAAAAAAAAAAGACAACAGATTGTAGACAAGCGGGACTGACCTTGGAAGTGGGCCTGTGAATCTTGCATAAGGTGGAGGTGGTGGGGGAACAGGCGCCATACCGGGGAGTGCTGCTTCACCTCTATGCTGGCGCACACCTGGGACTCCCCGTGCAGGAAGAAGTGGAAGCAGAATGACAGGTGACAGCTGCAGACAGACACATGACAAACCATTCATGATCATTTCTTACTGCTGGAATATCAGTCATCTAACAGTGAATGATCGATTAAATTTGTGGCATCTACAATAATATTTACAGATAAATAATAGTGAACAAAATCCCAACTTTTATCATTTCTATCACTTAACTATTTTTTTTTGCTCCGATCTATCGTCTTCAAAGCAGATCCTGTCACTGCATTAGAACAGGTTACATATACATCTATTATATAACCAGTCACACACCGACGTCATGTCATACGTAACGTGAGGACAATGGTGGGACGAAAGCATCCTCTTGTGAAGTGCACCGAGCTCTGAAGTAGAGGACTGTACTACAGACCACAGAAATAATTCATTATCATTCTCCAGAGCTCTGAATTATACTACAGGACTGCACAGTAGGAATATTTCATAATCATTCTCTTGACTTATGAATCATACAAGGACTGCACTACAGAAATATTTCATTATGTTCTATATCATGTATCCAGTACCAATGACCTTATTTTACCAAAGGCTGAGCTTTATTTCAGTTGCAAGCCAGCTGGCTGACACAGCAGTGATCAGTAGCTAGACCTTGTTCTCCTGCTTTGCAAAAGATCAATAGCAAACATCATAAAATCAAGTGGACTCAGCGTGTAGTATGAATGGTTGGCCACTCGTTTCATGCTGGACAACACCCTTCTGTCGTCCAAGCCATGGCTGATAGTGATACTGTGATAGACAACTACTAATTCTTGGAACTCCCTACCCCTCCATCCCCAACCTGACCACAGCAGTCTTTTACCTTCTGTCTCCAGTGCCATGGTCTTGAGGCATCACAAACCACTTGCCAAGGCGGACAAAGTTTTTGGCCAGCAGACATCTGTGAAAATAACAGGGACAGGGACATTATAATATAAACAGGCTGAAAAAAAATTGTTTCAGAATTTACAAAGATCTAAACTCATTTCATTTACACATGAGTAAAAACGTGACAAAACGTTTACACTGCACTAACTATGACTTCAGTGGTTTAAGCAGAATAATGAACAGAAAATGGAGGACATTTTGCAATACTAATGCAGACTTCAATATCTGGTTTTGACAGCTGTGTCCAGACCAAGGGGACAGGCAAGAGAAAAACATCTGCATGCATGCATGTGAAGGTAATGGTGGTCACAGAGACCACATGATGAAACCAATTGAGTGACATTCTTTCTTTCTTTTTTTTGCACCCACGTATTTAACCCCAAATTCTTTCCCAAATGAAGGAACCAGTTGAACAAAGAGGCCTGGAGAAAGGAGCGAGTGCGATGGTGCATAACATATAGATATCATAAAAAAATTATTCTATGTGTCAGCGTTAATCCTCATTCTTCAACAGTGTGAAGCATCTGGATTGTCGATGAGACAAGGCCTGAGGAAGCTGACTGTGTGACAGGAGTGACTTGATGAGTATTGATTGTTTCTCTCGTACATCAGGCTGCACAATTCTCTGTGCGATGTAGCTATGTAAACAGTGAATAAATAATGTAGATACACCTGCTGGATAGTCTCTCCCACTATTTGATGTGATTCTAATTCTGTCAAGAGTGGAAAACTTGAGAAAAGATATGTGTATAACAAGGCCAATGTGAAAAGCACTCACTCACCTGATATATATATATATCTAAAAGCACTCAAAGTACTTGCTCACCAAATATAAAGGCTCTCGCTCAACGAAAAATTTGTGGAGACCTATTAAATTGAATGTACCTGCTGCTGTACTTTGGACACAGCAATTATCATCTTTCCAACTGTGTACTGTAACAACTCCCTGGCAGTACACAATTTTGACAGTTACACATGTAATTAAATGAATGGCTGAACATATCACCTTCATACTATTTCACGAATAAGTGTCCTACTGACTGTCAACTATGGTGTACCAAGTGGTTAACGTCGGACAACAGTACACCACCAAACACATAGGACATGCTTGTTCTCAACACCACTCACAACTAGGACTGACACCACTCCCAGCTGTTTCACTGAAGATTTCATTCATCTTTGCAATATGTGTACACCTGTACATTTATCAAATGTTAATACATGCACACATACTACTTTTAAAAACTACCACATTTCATTATTGCAATAATCTTACTATGTCATTAAAAAGAGGATGTTGAAATAACCAAAAGACCCACCGTTCAATTAAGTTGTGGAGTGCTTTAAAAAGCAAGGTTCGACACTCGTAAGTTAGGCCACTGTCTTTGTCTCGATCCCATGTTCCATGTTCCACTTCTGAAAACAACATACACACCACAATGATCGCCATACTGTTCCAGGTTCTCAAATTAAAAAGTGAAAACAAAACGAATGAAGTGATGGCTGCTCATCATAACATTTCATTCTCAATTTATAACTGGTGAAAAAAAAAATGTAGCAAGCAAACAAGCACTGAAACACTATCTCCCTAGCTGCTGCCATTGTGCCTGCCAGTCTGGGAAACAAAAAAAAACTACATTTTCCAATGAATGGTCTAAAGAAATGTAACCTCAATAATCAGCTTTGTGACATCAGCAGCTTCAGGATAAAGACTTAAAAAAAAAAAAAAGAAAAAAAAAGAAAAAAGATGAATGTAACAAGGGTGGTGTTTAAACATTATTCCACGTCAATTTAACCAGTAGTAATGGGTAGAATTTAAAAGGAGGTTGATTTTTTACTGCGTAACAGTTTTTAACACAATAAAAAACCAACACCACCTCAATCATCTGTTGGATCAGCTGGGACATGATCACAAATAGAGTTTAAACAGAAAACACAACAGCAGGATATGAGTATTATGCATGTATGCATTTCATATTCGACAGGAAGAAAAAGATCATATCAGATGTGTGAGTGACATTGATGCACAGATCTATTCAATCAGACTAGGTCAACAGTTCTCCACTTGGGACTCATGGAAGTTTCATGACAGAAACCAGTATGGTAAATAAGGTTCTGGTAGCCGATTTAGTTTGTATTGATGTTCTATTTTATTTAGCCGATTTAGTTTGTATTGATGTTCTATTTTATTAAAAGTAAAATAATAAATTAAATTAAAATTATAACCTTTCTTTCTGTCTCTGCTATTTTTCCCCTTACCATTTTTTTTGGTAAACTGGTGATGTAGAGTGATTGACAATGTTAATGCTCACTTAGTTTGATCAGTCAATGACATAAAAATGTGACCAACAGCCAAAAACAACAGCTGACACAGTGACAGATACAAGGTAACAATGAACAGCAGATGTGCCTTACTTCCCCAGTCAATGCATGACTGCACCACAGGAGATAAAACCGATCGACACTGAACAAAGAAGGTGAAACAGACTGACACTGAAAAGAGTGTGAACCAGATATTTCCAGTGGTTCATTTAAGCAGAGAAGGACAAGAAGTGTGGTGTTGCAACTGAGAAAAGGAAGGAAACCAATCCAGCAACAAGATGAGAAAGGCTAAAGAAAACTGTCCAGGACTGCTTCAATTGTAGTCTTTTCTCTACTGTGCGGCTGGTTGTCACACTGAAGCTACCTCGAACCTGCTACTTGGAAAGTTATATAAAGTTACATCATAATGAAGATGCATTATATAAAAAAACATATGTAAATATTCAATTTACTGAGATACTATTAATATTCAGTTTGAATCTTTGATGATTCTCCATAATACATATCATATAATATACACTTTCCTTAACTACATTATACTTCTTTCCTTCTTTATTTGCACATTAAATTCATTCTCATTACAGTTCCTAACTTTTAAACTCTGTGTGTGTGTGTGTGTGTGCGTGCACGCGCGTGTGTACAGCCATGCATGTGTAGTGCGAGTTGGTTCACTTATAGCAGTGACTGTATACTAGTCTTATGCCATGCAGTGGTGGACAGAAAGAACAAATCAATACAAAACGAGAGGCAAGGCCTTCAAGACTCACTTGTGATACACTTAAAAAAACAAAAACAAAAAAAACAACAAGCTTTTTATGTATTGAGTATAATTTCAAAATGTAATGTTTAAGATGAGAAAGATCAGTTTAAAGCAAATTAAGTCCCCTTGCATTAATTACAGAGAGAGTAATTTCCCTTTTTTACTATCTGCACCAAAACGTTTGCAAAATAAATAAAACTTCCATGCTTAGCAAAAGAAGTTCCTGTTTGAACAAAAAATGATAATAATGACTGCTCTTGTTGTTGGGTCAGAATATCAGATCAAAGTGCCAAGTTTAGAGAATACAAAAAATATAAATATAACAGTAAATGCAGTTTGCATATAATTAGGCTTCATTTTTTTAATTATTTTTTTGTGCCCATCCCAGAGGTGCAATATTGTTTTAAACAAGATGACTGGAAAGAACTGAATTTTTCCTATTTTTATGCCTAATTTGGTGTCAACTGACAAAGTAGTTGCAGAGAAAATGTCAATGTTAAAGGTTTACCACAGACACACACACACAACCAAACACCGGGTTAAAACATAGACTCACTTTGTTTACACAAGTGAGTCAAAAATGTCTCTGACACCTCCCACCCTGACCAAAACTAAAGGACCACAAAATATAAATAATTTTTTTTTTTAAAAAGCACGGTTTTGGAAGGTATTCAATTATAGTTTAATTTAAACTTTAAATGTGAATCATTTGGAGAAAAAAAAAGAGAGATACATATACATGCGCACACACACACACACACATAAATACATTGTATACAGGACATTACAATTTTCTTTTTGATTTTGAGACTAGACACCTGAATTTAAAAACAAAAAAAAAAACAACAAAAAAAAACCCCCTGTGTGTATGATTTTTACTGATTTGGATAGATGCAGGATCAAACTCATGAATAATCCAGTGACATCATTTTCTATTGTAGTATATGATTAACCTTCAGACATGGGACTGAAAATGAAATCTTGAAACTGACCAGGCTGGAAAGCAATAAATAAGAAATACAAAACAGGAACTGCTCTCCATGGCTGCACAAACAGCCAGAACAAACCTTCCTGATTTGGGAGGATTGGGAGGAAGAGCCAGTCAACATAATGAAAAAACAAAGTCTGCCCTGATCAGCAAGGAAACCAAAGTGATTACACCAGGCGCGGTCATCCTTGCTGATTACACTTTCACCGATTTTGCGTGCTTGCCTGCCTTCCCTCCCCACTGCTTTTCTGAGTGAAGGCGACTGGTTGCTGTCAATCACAGAAATGGGAGCCCCACCCCCACCCCACCCCTCACAACCCTTCCCCATTCCTTCTCCTGCTGCAGACACCCATCTGCCAGACAGGAGCTGATCAAACAGCTCTCCCTCCTAAAGCCAACCCCCCTTCCTCACCCCCACCCTCTTTGCTACAATGTCTCAGTGGCAGGCGGGGCAGCACTGTCAGGGCAGGCTGGCAGTGTGTGTGTGTGTGTGTGTGTGTAAAATGCCGGGGAAGGAAGGAGACCGGGGTGAATTCCCTGCATGCCTGCAAGTGGGGCCAAATGGAGGAGAGCTCTCAATCTGCAATGTGAGACACACAAGCTGAGCGGTGGCTGGTACTTGGTGGCTTGGTGCCGGCCTGCCCTGCACTGCTGCCGCCTGGCTAATCCAGGTCACCGCCCTGGGGCCGCCTGTCTTCAGGCAAAGCAAGGTGCTGCAGGCCTGACAGCACTGAACACGTGTATACAGTTTCGTGGCTGATCTATTCGGTCTACTGTCACCTCGAGGCTCCACTCATCTGGCAACTCTTGGTCAATATCTAACGCTGTCACCACCACTGTTTTGTGGTGTAAACTGCATAGAGCTCAATATTAGTCCTATTCAGCTCAGTGGTTAAATCAAATGACATGCACTACGGTAGTGGAGACAGCAGGCAAATAATAATAACATCACTGTTGACAGTGTTGTTGCACACACCTTGCATTTAACTGTGACAAAGAAATTTTGCATAAAAATTGCTAAAAGTAAAACCATAATTATATCTAATTCCTACATTTAGTGGGAATTTTTTCCTTTTACAATTTTCAGAAGTTTCTCAACTTTCTGCATCCCCCCCCCCCCCCCACTCCCCCTAAAAATTTCCATTACTGAAAGGTGACTAATAATAATAAAGGATACTTATAATATTGCACACTATCCAGAAATCTGCTCTAGGTGATTTACAAAAACACTTTCGTTAAAACATTACATCAATGATGACTACCCAGTTGTGAGTTATGAACAACATGCATACAAGTGTTTTGATCTTTTCACAGTAATTGATGGCACCAAGAATAACAGGCCAAACACACAATAAAATGCTTCTCACTTGTTCTGAAGTCAATTCAAATTGTCCCTTGTTCTGAAGTCAGTTCAAATTGTCCCTTGTTCTGGAGTCAATTCTTTGTATCTGTCCCTCCCTCAATGACAAGTTTTGTTGTTTTTCAACTTTTAGTAACAGTCAACTTTTAGTAACAGCACACTACTATTATTAGTCCTTGCAGTTGCAGTGCATGTTCAGATTTAAAAAAAGGAAACTAAAATAATGTATAATGGCCATCCTGCTGGTCATTTCAACTCATCCACCCCCAAACCAACCAGCCAAACACACACACAATCCCCCTTAAGCATTCACTTTTGAATCACTTACTACTGTCCTGAGCTCCAGGTCCTAAAAGACAGTTGTCTTTTTTTGTGGACATTTCAATGGGATGAAAGGGGAAGATACCACTGGGAACTGGAGTCATGTTTCATTATATGTGAGTTTTTCATTTATTGCTTTATTCTTCTTTTTTTTTTTACCAGTCCCTCTTAGTCTAAGAAAGAGACATAACATTTTGAGGCATTCTGTTTGGTGGCCACTTAATGATAATTTTAGTAACCATTTTAGTTAACAAAAATTACAATACCGGCCTGCTACTAATGACATATAAGACATTCCAAACTGCAAAAACTAAGTCCAAATACTTTTAACAAACTTAAGTCATTGCACTTTTTGCTGGTGATGAAGGTTTCAATTCAGACTTCTGTTGTGAAAAAAGAAGAAAAGTTCAGCTAAAGCTTATCATTTGTCAAAGTCCTGTTTAGCAAGGCATTTGACACCTGTTCTGTTTTATTGTTGTTATGATTGTGTAAATGGACAAAACAATGATTTTACACTTCTTGCTGTTTAAAGCTTTTGAGAATACTGGGAAAGATACATTGCTGTGAAGTTAACTTTGTTTGCATGTTGCAAAATCGTGTTTTCTTTTGTCTGAATAAGTTTTTTTTTCATTCTTCTGTTTCAAACAACTTCATCAAGTGACTTTACAGCAACATTTTGAAAACTTGTAAAACAAAATTACATTCATTAAATTGTTTCCAAAATGTCAAGGTGTTACTTAACGTTATGAAGAGTGTATAAAATTCAACGTTGAAACTGAAACAAGTGTTTGCAGACATGTTCACATCAAAATTGTAATTTGTGTTGAAACTTGTAAATATGGTAAGAAAAGGAAATTTTCTTCCTAAAATCTGATTTAATAGTGTAATTAAAACAGTTTTTCATGTTAAAAATTTCACCAAAATTTGGCACCAATCAGAATCTAGACCTATTTGACAAAAATATTACTTTAAATAATTTTTAGAGGACCATTTCCAAAATGTCCTAATGCTTTTCCTTGAGCAAGGAGTAGGATATGTGTCCTAAGTTTCTGAGTTTTCAAATGAAACCCTACAATAGTACATCAGTAGTAAAATGTCTATACACTGTCCTTGTTAAAAGCAAAAGTAAATTTCATCATGAACGAATTTCCTGAATTAGTTTGATTATGTCAAAAACAACACATCTGATATTACATTTTGATGTTTTGTTTGTTTGTTTATCTTTAAGAAATGAGAAGTTCAAGGATGTGACACTGACAGGGACTGAAACAAAAAAGGGCATTGAAGCAGGGGAGGGGGCAGCTATAACAAAAACAAACAAACAAAAAAAAACAAAACAAAACACACACACTAACAAATGCACAATAGAAAGAACAATGTTTCCTATAGGCCTCAAATCTGAGGGCTATCATGACCTTCTGTCTGAAAACATGGGGGGCATTTGGCAATTTCTGAGGACCAAGTTTGGAAAAAAATAAAAAACAAAGAAAAAGCAACCTTTACAATAACAAATTAACAGTATCATGTCTTTGTAATTTTGTAATGTGCGTGTTCTTTAGTGTGTGTGTGTGTGTGTGTGTGTGTGTGTGTGTGTGTGTGTGTGTGTGTGTGTGTGCGTGTGTGTGTGCACACGCATGTGTATGAGTGTGTGAAAGTGATCCCCCCCCCCAAACCAACATGGTAATTGATTCACAAGTCTAAGAAACGCAGAGCTGGTTGGGTCAACACTGATGAAAAACAGGCCTTTCATTATCAAAATTAAGGCGTGGTACCCCCCCCCCCTCCCCCACTCCCAACAATGTGTCGTCAAATACACTGGCAATACACTGGCAGTGGCGTCATAACAGCCATTGCTGGGGACATCACACCTTTCCCTCACTTTAGTTTCTCTGATTTTGCACATACCTCAGGAATGGGCTGTGGGTTTTTCTGCAGCAATTGCACCCATATAACAGACATTCTTTTTCTATAATTTAAATAAAATGGCAAAGTGCATATTTACATGTTTCCTGGTAGCGCTCACATTCCTGGAAGTTATTATGACTGGACAGCATACAGTTGGATTGTTTGATTTATTGTTGATCTCAATTGCTAAGGCACATTAAAAACAACAAACTCTGGCAAAATTGTTTTTGTCATAATTTTCAGTGGAACCCTGCATGCTATGTTGTGATGTAAGTATCAGTAACGAACATACTGTTACATTATCATAATTATTTCTAAGAAAGAAAAAAAATCTGTATACATTGGAAAAAAAAAAGAGTTACACTGTGTAGATTAAAAACAAAATATTCATACTTTTTGTGCTAATACTAATATTCTCCTTGTGTTCTGTGGGTTAATAATGTAACTTCACACAAGAAAACCTGCTGTTGAAGCTGACTAAATAAGATTCTTTCATATATAGTTTCTCCATATATTTAATTATTAACTATTAGTATTAAGCTGGCGAGCTCCATTATGAAATATTTACCAAAATATTTTCTTCAAATTAAGTAAGAATTCATAGTAAAAATACACCCATTTCTGATAAAGTACGACTTGCATTGCCAAAATTTTTAATCAAAGAACTTCACACCAACGATTTGCATTTTCCTGCCTCTGAATTGGAGTGAAGTTATGAACTTGAGAAAAAAATGATTATAAATATGACAGTCAACTATTAAGTTCATATGCTGTATCAAGAATGCATGATTCTTACCTTGTAAAAAAAAAAAGAAAAAAAAAAAAAGGTCAGAGCAGTTCAATACTTTTAGATTACAATCCAAAATTGTGGTTCATAAGTGTAACTTCACAAGCAGCTTATGCTGTCACAGAAAATATTTTAACAAAACTAAACTTTCACTTCAGTTGTCATTCAACAACTGGCACTCTTCCTAAATTCCTATCCCAATATCACATTAATTAGTTTAAATATAAACATGCTGTTAGATTGTTTAAGTTGCTTCAAATTTGTATTTTGAATTTACTTATTCAGTTAACTGATTAAGTCTGATTTTGTCTGATAACAGTTCTTTAAAAGTAGTTCAGCTGTCAAGCTGTCGATTGTCATTAAGTTATGTTCAGAAGAGTATTTATCAATTGTTTTCTGTTTCAGTTTTGTTATGTGTGGTGATTGTTTTTACATGTATCTGTGTAAATACAATGAATATGGAATGGTTAGTGGAATTATCCAAAACAACAAGATACTCATATTTTGTCATTTGCTTATGGATACTGTATAACTTTTGTTAAATGACAGTAGCGAAATCATCAAAAGAAAAATGAATAAATGCAATAAATGTTTCTATTTTATTACTATATTATTAGTTTTGATTTTTCCCCCCACTACAAATAACTAATATTCTGTATTTTTCAAAAAAGTTAGATTTAAATAACAATTAAAAAACAACAACAAAAAACAACAACAACAAAACAACAACAACAAAAAAACAAAACAAAAAAACACACACCAATTTTGTCCTCTTCAAATCATGAGATTTCTTTTACCTGTTCACATATAGCCCTGCAACATTTTTAGGACTAATTCTTCACCTGAAATGCTTTTTTTCTCCCTCAGGTCATGTTTTTCTTCCCATCAACATTTTTGTCTTCGAAATTTGCAGGGTCCATGATGCACATGCACACTTTATATCCAGGACAAAACAACAACACTTCTTTTTATTTACACTTTTGAGTTTTATACACAAAAAATATTAATAAATATTGTGAAGATATGGGTAATCCATTTGTTGCAAAGTTTGTTTTTATTTGTCTGAAACCAGTTTTTCGTTTGTGTTTCTAATACCTTTATTGACTGTCTTTATATAAAAAGTTTTAATACTTAGCTACAAAATATAGATATGGTCATTAAACAGTCAATTATAAATGCTAGTGTTGAAGTTGTGACTATGAGCACTTAGTTTATTATTATTAAAAAACAAAAAACAACAAAAAAACAACAACAACAAAAAACCAAAAAAACCCAGAGTTAGATAAAAGCAAATGCAGACATGTTTACATCAAAATGGTATTTTGTGAGTGCATGCAATAAAACTGTTAAAAAAATATTTAAAAAATAAAAAAATAAAAAAGGTTGATTTTTCATCATGCATGTCACAAAAACTGGACACCATATCAGATTCTAGACCATATGATATATTACTTGTTTTCAGTAGTGTGCAAAGGCAATATCTGCTATCGAAGCTGAGTTAATAAATGCTCTTTGGTTTTTCTTCAGTCTTTGTGAAGTTTTACCTGGAACATTTCCAACCTCACATTGCCAAAAAAATCTAGAGTAACTTTACACTTACATGCGTAAGTGCCATTTTGCTATCTCTGAAATGGAGCAAAGCTACAAACTTTGGCTAACAAGGATTATCATTATGAAAGTAGACCAGTTTACTTCATTAGTTCATGTGTTGTTTGTTTTGAATGTACGATGCTTATCTTGAAAGAATTGGTCAAGCAAGTTCCAATTTTTTTTTTTACAACCCACTAACACCAGTTTATAACTGTGCAAATGCTTTTGTTGTTGTTGTTGTTAAATTACCAAAGAAAAAAGGAGAGAAAAGTAACTGAACTTTCAGCTGTCTATTGTGGCAGTGTTCCAATCCAAGTATCATTTTAAATTAACACCAACATATATATTTGTTAAGATGTTACTGTCTTATTCAAACTTGTATTTAAATGTGTATATCTCTGGATGATTTTGTTTTGTTTAAAACTTTACATTATCAACTAATGAAATTACTAACACACTCAAGAAATTATGTTGATGTTTAAGCAGCATCATGGATATTTATGATTACCCATATGTGACATAATGAAAACAAAAAAAAGGTAGACACTGATCAAGATGCACCAAAACAGCTGTCACTGAAAACAATTTACATGACCTGGTATTTAAAATGAGGAAATGTGAGAGTGGAGTTATGCAATACAAATAACAATACATATTGTTTTTTGCTTATCCTCAGAAACATGATTTTTTTAAAAACCTAATGTGCGCTGGAATGTACAATGATAACAAAAACTTGAGTATCAAATACAAAACCACACATAACCAAATGTTCAAACTGACATTGCAATTACTTACAATAATGTTGATATGTAAAGTGAACATGCTGATTTAGATCCAAAGTATATTTACTGTTTACAATAAAAAACAACAACATTTGTTTTTGTTTTTTTCTGGCAATGAAAAGTTTGCTTCAATGTGAATGCACACAAGTTGAGTATATCATGCACAGGCCCATGGGATTACCTTTTCACTAGTAATAATAAATAATATCAGTTCAACACATGGTTTATTTTATCTGTCAATCCTTAAACTTAAGATGTTAAGTCATTCCTAATCCTATACTTTCCATGACTTTTCAGTTTACTTTACAGGTAGTTACAAAATTATGTTATAAAAAAAAGCAAGATGATGCATGCATGAAGAGTTGTAAATCTTGTCATCTTTTCAAATATTCAGGAAGTCTATTCTAGTTAAATCAGTGCACTCTTGATAATATTGGCATACAAAAACACACTCATTATATATTTACTAAATTAGTGGTGTTCGTCCAGAACTAATTAACTGCGGACAAGAAATGGAATGACATACTACCAATCCAGAAACCACACACTTGCATGAAAACACACATTAATTACAATAATAGATACACACAGGCAACTGAATCAGGGTTACGACATACACACTTTTTTTCATACGTGATCAAAAAAAGAAAAAAAAAAGTGGTATGGTACTTGGTGGGGATTTAGAAGAAGGGTGGAATTGTGGAGGGGGCATGGAATGTACTGGGTTGAAGATGGGAATGCAATGAGTGGGATATGGGAAAGAGGGCAATGTGTTAACTTAATTACTACTACTAGTAGTACACACACTGGTGCAGAGAGAGGGAGAGGGAATGTGTGTGTGTGTGTGTGTGTGTGTGTGTGTGTGTGAGAGATCTCTCTTGAGGAAACAAATTATTTGATTATGAAGAGGGTATTGCCATTGGAATAAGCATTATTTCTTTCTTTCTTTTAAAAATTTTTTTTTTTTACACCCAGCTCTCAGGGCAAAAAATGAACAAAACAACAACAAAAAAACCAACAACAATTACACTGAACAACAAAAAACAGTCAAAGATAGTCATGCACAGATCATATTCTATTTAAAGGAAAACATGAGGGGAGACAGAGAGACAGAGAGAGAGAGAGAGAGTTCGTGTGCGTGTATTTGTGTATGTGTGCATGAATATATTGTTCTGATTATCATACTTCCTGATTGTCACAACCTACTGCTGTTTGAGAATTTGGATTCTTCTAATACATCAACAGAGTGCACCACAACCCAATTTTCATTTCTGTATTATTTTGGTGTTGCTTGTTTACTTACACTAACAAATCATTCAAAGTAAAATTTTCGACATCATTTCGAGTGGGACTACTGACTCACTGTAGGTTCTTTCATAAGCTCAGACAGTATGTTGCATACAGGTGATCACCTTATCAAAAAATAAAACAAAAAAAGCAACCAAAACAACAACAAATAATGAAAGTCCGGTGCTCAGTGGTGGATGATGGGAAGCAAAAAATACATTTTGGTGACTTGGACTAAGGACTGTCATTTCCTACTAAATACTATCCTTGTCAGGCATTCTATGCCTTACCTAAATCTCCCTATCCTCCACTTAACAAACTTTGACTGGACCAAAATTAACGATGGATGGCACTCACCTCGCAAACAGGGGTCACATGAAAGCAAGTTGTTCAGAAAGACTGGCTGATCGCCGTACCAGAACACCCACAATTCTTTGTGATAAGACAACAGGTCGCTGGAATTTAACCGCTGTTCTGAATGTTTCATAACACGGCGCCAGACACACAGGATATCGTTCTGAAGGCATTTTGTGTAGGCTACAAGCACGGGGTCATCCAACTGGTCAACCACCACGTTCTCCGCAATAAGTCGACGCCATTTTATTCCACAAATGTCCGTCTGAAACAAAAACAAAAGCATTACGATGAGATCTGCTGGAGAAACCAACAAAGCAACCGTCTCCTTTCACGCCGGACGACACAAATCGCTTCATGTTCCTCACTTAATGATTCAATGCAGATCAATAACCCTCATTCGAGTCATTTCCGAATAGCGATAAAAGAATGATCGAGCACCTGGTGACAGTGGTTCATGCGCATAAAATCTCACATGTCCGCCAACGACTTCAATCGCAAAAAGCATCTAGGTGAAACGTGAGCATTGCGATGAATGGTACGACAAACATCTTGCGGATGAAAGTCAGGAAATCAGCATACCACAGCATTACATCCCTGACAATAGCTTTACAGATAAGACCTATTTAAAATCATAACTTACCAAACCGAAGAGATTGGTGTAGCAATCCTCCAATGTACACCCGTTTCCAGTAGGATTTGGGTGACTCATGGTCACTCCATGTCTTGTTCACACCACTGTATATCCAACTTTGTTGCTATGGCACACAGCTGACCATAGATTCAGAAATTTTTGGTCATTATAGCTGTTCAGCATAATATGGCGACACAAGGTAATATGGCCGCCCTCTCTGCACAACAAGGCGGTAAGGATTACTCTCGATGATTGGCCAGCTTCAGTCACATGGTCCTTGACCCACTTTCGCACAAGATGGCTGCCTGCAGCTCGTAAGCAGAAGGCGACCACTAAGTCATTTATTATGGTCAAGAAGTAAAATAATGACCTGGTAAATCTAAAATACTGCTCGAGAAATGGCAAACGTTATTTTTACTGTCATCTACATTATTGCAGGAGTCTGGATTCTTTGCTGGTAAGTAATGCGACGGCTCATAGCCTAAAGACACGTCTGTATTGTGAAAGTGAAACAACATATTTCATTGAGAAACCACGGTCACTGTGTCAGTATCAGCTAACATGCATTGAATATGGGGGGGCGTTATTTCGAAGTGAATGCATACTTGGATCTGTAAATGATTATACATATTGAGCCACAGCCATTGTGTTTGTTTCATCCGTCATATTGTCCAAAAGTGACAGTGCTGTGAATGCTTAAGTTGCCATCACTCATCACTTTGCTTTCTTTTTTTACATATATTTTGAGCAAATCTATACTTCACATCAACTGATTAAGATCGACTTTCATTTTCCGATTGGCTGATTGGCATAAATATTACATGGCTTACAGTATTCCATCATCATGCTTTTCTTTGTGTATTGTTTGACTTGTGAATAGAAAGGAAAAAGTGTCAACATTTTGATATATTACTCTTATTATTCAAGTAATGTGCAGAGCAATATTTTTATTGATGACTGCCTTGATGTCTCAGATATGGTAATTAACATGTTGATGTTAGAAGAATACAACATATACTCTAGCAGAACAGCTGATCAGTTTGAAATCTAAAAGCACACTTACAAAGTATTTATGTATTCATAAACTTCTCTTGAATATGCGCTTTGTTTAAAAAAGAAAAGAAAATCAATCCTGCAGTTCTTTATCAGTTCATTTACAGGTTTGTATACAGTAGATGAAGCCTAACGTCTTCATGAAAATTGATGAATCATTTACTGATGCAACAGCATTGAAAGGAGAAGATATTGTTTGAAGAAAATGAAGTCTGTGAAATAGTCAGACAGGCAAAGAGACACTTTTGCAGTGAGATCAAGAATGGTTAGTTTTTATTGATGTGACTGAGAGAGTGAATGGACAGCCCCTTCTGGTGTGACCTGTGATGGACATACTGTAGAGTAAAAGAATAAAAACAGAGAACTGGTGAAAGAGAGAAGGGGGCATTGTTATGTGGATATGAATAAGGGGGCAGCTCAGCAACAGCCATTTGATGGAGGAAGCAAGTAAAGGGGTTGATTTAGTGTGATGGAGGACAGCACACAGAAGGGGAGATACTCTGCAAACAAACATCATTTGTGGTTATTTACTCTGGTGATTCCCCACCCCCCCCCCCCCGGCTGTGCCAACTCCCTCCCCCAACAACCAATAATTAGAATTAGGTTTTCATAAGAGAAGTCAGGGAATGGTGGGTGGGTGGTGGTGATTGTAAATATGTAATTAATGGCAGTACAGACTCAATGAAAAGTTATCCAGTATGACTGGGTTATGTAACTACTTATGCAATTTATGAAAAAAAGAAAGGTCTAGAACATACTAGGGAAGATCTGTGAAAAAAAAACTCTCTTGATATTTGATAATCTTTTAGTACAAGAATAAACTATCAGTACAATAAAGTTTTCAACAAAATTGCTTTTCCTTTAAGAAAAGAGTTTATTTTCATACAGGATAAGCTTCATTGCCCTCTCTGTTTGTCTGTCTGTCCCCATCCCCCCTAGTCCCCCTACCCCCCTTGCAAGTCATGGAGCACATTCCTTGTTTTTTCTTTCTTTTCTTGGTGCATCATACCTTCTTGGTTCTTTATTGGTGATTTGTCTTCCAAATGCATATAATTGTTCCTGTAAACCTATCTGTATGTTTTATAATTCTGTGCTTGGACATAGGACCATAACACATTTAATACATGTACAATTTGTGAACAAAGCTAAGTTATTGTTGTGCATGAGCTCATCATTTGGATTGGGATAGGCATGGAAAAGCCCAGTGTATATATATATATATGTCAGTCAGTGGTGCTACTGGCAGGAAGTGTTTGCAGGAAACGACAGGCAGAAACATGGGGGCATGTACACACACATTCAACACACACACACACACACACACACACACACATATGACCACATTCATGTAAGAGATGTCCTGTTTGCATGCAGGCATTGATGCACACAGAAACACACAGACACAGACACACACACAGATGCGCATGCACACATATACACACACAGGTGCACGTACATGTGCAAACGCACGCGTGCATGCACACATACACACACACACACACACACACACACACGCGCGCACATTGCACAGACACAAACTTAAACACAACAGACACACACACACACACACACACACACACACACACACACACACACACACACACACACACAAATACTACACATGCACAAAACACACAACAAAAACACATGCAACACAACACAACACGCACATGTAAACAACACACACACACACACAGACATACAGACACAGACAGACACACAGACACAGACGCACACACACACACACGCATACACACACACACACACACACACACACACAGGCGGTACAGGATGGCAGTTCACTGTGACCTGGTTAACTCAACAACTGACGCACAAACATGCAAACATTGTCTGACACAAGTGGCCCCTGTGGGAATGTCAGGATATAACACACAGCTGGGGTAATACAAAAACAAAAAACCCACACAAACCATAGATCGTTTGTACCAGTGTTAATCTGCATGGGATGAATGCTGGGATTTTGTTTTCTTTTTTGAAGAGACATCAGATTAAAAAAAAAAAATTATTTACTTTGTGTTTGTTTGATCTACTGATGGATTAATGATTTATTGAACTGGGTTTTAAAGAAATCTTATTGAACCACTGGTACTTTTATATTAAAAAAAAAAAAAAAAAAAGTTTCATTTTCCAGGCAACATCCAGTGTGTGTAATGCGTGAAACAGATGATTAGCTTGGCTGATTTTATTACATCAATACATGCATCAAATGAAATTATATGAACAAACTGAGAAGATAATGCATATATTGGTGGAAGAGGAAGAACATTTAAACACACACACACACACACACACACACACACACAGCATGACCTTCAACAGGTACTGTAGAAGCAATGCTGTCAGCCTGCAACACATACACTCACACACATAGAGCATGGCTACTACAGAGGTACTGTGTGTGTGTGTGTGTGCGTGCATGTGTGTGTGCGTGTGTGTGCGTGTGTGTCTGTTGCAGGCTGATAGCATGGCTTTTGCAGTACCTGTTGAAGAGAACGGTGGGGGTCAGCCTGAAAATTGGCAAGCTGGGAGTCCTGGGTTTCAGCAAGCTTCACATGTCTGTCCGCAGTGGTCTGACTATTGTGAGTTCTGTTCCAACTGCACATTGTATTGCATTGTATTGTATTGCATTGTATTGTCTTGTTTTGTCTTGTGTTCTGTTGTATTTTGTATAGTATTGTATTGTAATAGTATAGATCTATATTGCATTGTATTTGTATTGAATTGCATTGTATTGATTTGCATTGCATTGGATTGCATTGTATTGTAATTTGTAGTGGATTGGATTGCATTGCATTGGATTGTCTTTTGTTGTATTTTTGTCACAACATATTTCTGTCAGTTAAATTCGGGCTGTTCTCCCAAGGGAGAGCACGTTGGTGAGAGTGTGGTGGCTCAGTGCAGTACCAGCCAGTATCTTTTGTCTTTTTTCCTGCTGCAAATGTATTTGTTTTACTATCAACATGGATTTTTCAACCACTCCTTTTTTCTGTCTGTAGTTGTAGTTGTTATAGTATTTAGTGTCAAAGTGGATTCTTCAACAGAATTTATTTGGGGATGTTCCTAATATTGATGTGGGTTCTTTTACATGTGTGAAGTGCAAGCTGAACACTGGGTCTCCTTTCATCTCGATTCATCCAAAAGACTAGTACGCAGACCACCACTCAAGGTCCAATGGTGGTGGGAATAAAAAATCCCAAGAAAGAAACAAGAAAGAAAAACAATACTTCAGAAAATTCATTTTCAAATAACAATCACTCATGGTGCTCCACAAATTACATGTTGCATAAGAGATGCAACAATCATTAAGGAAAACGATCAACTACGAAGAAACAGTCACCATTCTTGCATCATGAACAGCATGCGCGCGCGTGCACACACACACACACACACACACACACACACTCCTCCTCCTACCCACACATACACACACAACACTCAAAAAGTAGTACATCTCTCATGTAACAGCAATTTAGACTAAACTGTTACTTGAATGCAAGACAAGTTTTCAGTTGTGATTTGAAAGTCTGTAGATGGAAGTGGCCTTTCACAGGTCAACAGGCAGTGAGTTCCAGACAGATGGGGCTGAGAAACTGATTGATCAGTGACCAAATGTTTTCAGATTAGTGTTCAGCACCTGAAGTAACCTTTCAACTGAAGATCAAAGTGACTAGGAAGACTGATAAGTTGTTAGTGAAGAAGAGAGATACTGCGGAAGTATGCCATCAAAATAGCAGTACATGAGCATGGCATCTTTTTTAACTGAATGCGGAATTTAGTTGGAAGCCAATTCGGTGCTTTGAGCGAAGGTGTCACATGTTCAGGCTTAGATTTCTGAGCTACAAGTTATAGCTTCACTGTTAGCTTCACTGAACTTTCTGCAACGACATAGCTGATCAGCTGGAAGACCTACCTGTACCAAAGTACAGTAATCCAGACATGAGCTAAAAGCAGAGGAGACAAGTCTGACCGTGGCAGTCTTTGAAAGATATGAATGAATGCTGGCATTCGGAATTTGCAGAAAAGCTGCATGGCTGATGGAGTTGATATGGTGCTGCATGGCCAGTGTTTGGTCTTGATGTAAACTAAGGTACTTGACAAAAAATCTGAAAAGAACTCTATCCCCCCCAGTGTTAGCAAACTCACTGTCCACTAGACAGAGGTGTGATGCTGAGCCCACTGGCATGATCTCCGTTCTGTCTGTGTTGAGTTTCAGTTTGTTGCTGCTCATCCAAGTCAGCGCGTGATCAATACAATTTTTGATAGCAAACAAAGCAGTAGAAAATTCTGTGGGTTATGAACCTTTGGACAACTCAAGTGTTGTCAGCATACTTATGGTAGTCACAAGCACAAGAATCAATCACATCAGAGAGAGGCTGAATGTACATAGTCCTGGCCCCAACACTGAACCCAGAGGTACTCCATAAAGAAGTGGGTGGGGAGAAGACATCAGGCCATTAACAATGCCAGGCTGTTCATGGCCAGTCAGGTACAACCTGAACCTGTCAAGGGCAGTACCATCAACTCTAAAGGACACTCTGAGTCTCACCAACAGGATGGCATGATCCAGAGTATCAAAAGCTGCACTCAGGTCAAGCAGAGCAAGTACTGAAACAAGTCTCTCATCAGCTCTGGCAAGCAGACCATTGAGAACACAGAGGACAGCAGTCTCTCTACCGTGGAATTTTCTCTAGGTTGACTGAAATGTTTCCATCCAGAAGATTATTATGAGAGGGGTGGTTTTGCAGGTGAGTCAAAACAACTTTCTCAAGAATTTTACATATGAAAGGAGGTTTGAAACAGGACGGAAATTCTTCTCTTCAGCTGATGAGTGGTGTGACAGTGGCCTGCTTGAGGGGATGAGGAACTGTACCAGTGGCAAGAGAGTGGTTGACAGTTTGGATGATCAGAGGAAAAAGGCCATCTGGACACTGCTTGGTAAGGGATGCTGGGATGGGGTCAAGACAACAAGACTTAGTAGGTGACTCCATAATGAGTTTAACATCGGGCCAGCACTCCACAAAGTGTGTATACAGTGGTCTGACAAATGTGAGTTCTGTACTGACTTCACATGCCTCGGTACTCATTGGTAGAAAGGTGTGAAACTTTGAGATGTCCTGTAATGATTATAGGTGTACAGGTGTAAAACATGGAGGTGTCCTGTAAAGATCAGGAGTGTGCAGATGTAAAACATAGAGGTGTTCCATAAACATCATCTTGTAAAACACAGAGATGTCCTGAAGAGATCAGATGTGGACAGATGTAAAATGTGTAAGTGTTCTGTAAAGGTCAGGGATTGCACAGATGTGAAACATGGAGATGTTCTGTAAAGATCAGGGGGGTTGTAGGTGTGAAACATTGAAATATCCTGCAAAGATCAAGGGTACCCTGATGTAAAACATGGAGTTGTTCTTCAAAGATGGGGGGTGAGGGCATGGGGGGTGGGGGTGGGGGGGTTGTACAGGTGTAAAAACATGATGTTCTGAAAAGATCAGGGGTGTACAGGTGTAAAACATGGAGGTGTCCTGTAAAGATCAGGGGTGTACAGGTGTAAAACATGGAGATATCCTGTATAAAGATTGGAGGTGTATAGGTGTAAAACATGGAGATATCCTGTATGAAGATTGGAGGTGTATAGGTGTAAAACATGGAGATATCCTGTATAAAGATTGAAGGTGTATAGGTGTGAAACATGGAGATATCCTGTATAAAGATTGGAGGTGTATAGGTGTAAAACATGGAGATATCCTGTATGAAGATTTGAGGTGTACAGGTGTAAAACATGGAGATATCCTGTATAAAGATTGGAGGTGTATAGGTGTGAAACATGGAGATATCCTGTATGAAGATGGAGGTGTATAGGTGTAAAACATGGAGATATCCTGTATAAAGATTGGAGGTGTATAGGTGTGAAACATGGAGATATCCTGTATGAAGATGGAGGTGTATAGGTGTAAAACATGGAGATATCCTGTATAAAGATTGGAGGTGTATAGGTGTGAAACATGGAGATATCCTGTATAAAGATTGGAGGTGTATAGGTGTGAAACATGGAGATATCCTGTATGAAGATGGAGGTGTATAGGTGTAAAACATGGAGATATCCTGTATAAAGATTGGAGGTGTATAGGTGTGAAACATGGAGATACCATGCATAAAGATTGGAGGTGTATAGGTGTAAAACATGGAGATATCCTGTATAAAGATTGGAGGTGTATAGGTGTGAAACATGGAGATATCCTGTATAAAGATTGGAGGTGTATAGGTGTAAAACATGGAGATATCCTGTATGAAGATGGAGGTGTATAGGTGTAAAACATGGAGATGTCATTTAAGGATCAGGTATGTATAGTTGTAAAACCAGGAGGTGCCCTTAAAGATCAGGGGTGTGTTGGTGTAAAACCTGGAGGTGATGGCTAATAAAGATCATGGGATGTACATCTGTAAAACATGAAGATACCCAGTAAAGATCAGGTTGTGTGGAGATGTGGTAAAAAGCATGGAAGTGTGCTGTTTAGATCTGGGGAATTTACGGGTGTAGACCTTAATCTGTAACCTGGGTCGCACCTCTGCTCTTCAGTCAACAAACGACAGGTCACCTGTCAGGTTACGTGAGAAGATAAGATCTTCCCTCCTGGCTGCACCTTGTTCCCTTCATTGACACAAGCTGGAGACTGAACTCTTTCCGTCACACCTGGGCGGTCGCTGGCTGGTCTCCTCCATTGTGGACAGTGTGTAACCACCCTTCCCACTCATTCACCTCTCGCTTTTGCCACTCCCTCTGATTTTCCCCTGCCAGTCTCACCCCTCCACTTTCCGGGTAGGGGTTGATTAACTGTGCGTGCACTGACAGGCGGAAAGGTCGTGTAAGTCTGGAAGTGGATTGCTTGTTGGGCGAGTGACTGGTGTGACCATGTGGACAGTTGTGTGCTGAGGGGAGGGGCGTCGGGGTGGGGGACGGGAGGGCTGAAGCACATGCCTGACATTACAGGCAGAGTGTGGCAGTCTTGACATACCTCTCCGCCGCCAGGGTCTGGTGGGGGTGGCTGACTGTACTGTATTTTTTTGTCACAACAGATTTCTGTGTGTGAAATTTGGGGGGTTGTGCCCCCACCCCCCTCCCCCATTTATGGGAAAGTACGTCACCATAGTAGAGTGCAACCCTTCGCTTTTTTTTCTGTCTGCAAATGTATTTGTTTGTGTTCGTTTATTTATCAAAATGGATTTTTCTTCAGTTTAATATTGCCAGGGACAATGCTTTTGTTGCTGTTTGGCCTTGCACGTGGGCTACTACACGCATGCTACACACAAGATCTGCGGTTTATCATCCTATCTGAAAGACTAGTGCCCAGACCCACTGGGATTCTCACTTCCTAGTTGGGTGCATTACCACTAAGCCATGGCTGGAGCCAGTGTGTTGAGTGCAGGGCTCGGGTCAAGGTGTTGATGGACATGACTGGTCAGGTTGATCAGACTGGTGACTGTGAGGTTCTTTTTTGTGGAGGGGTAGCCTAGTGGTAACGTGCCCACCTTGGAAGCGAGAGAATCTGAGCGCACAGGTTCGAATCCCACAGTCACCAGTACTTTCTCCCTCTCCACTAGACCTTGAGTGGTGA
>NC_134887.1:41449012-41511512 GCF_041734735.1 Babylonia areolata | reverse complement strand
CAGCCACACCTAGGTTCATCTGTTGGAGTTTCAGCTTCAGTAATTGATTGATTGATTGATGTGGATACTTATATAGCGCCTATCCTCTGTCAGAGACCAAGCTCTAAGCGCTTTACATACACGGGGACATTTGCACCACAGGCTGCCTACCTGGGTAGAGCCGACTGACGGCTGCCATTGGGCGCTCATCATTCGTTTCCTGTGTCATTCAATCTGATTTCAGACGCACACGCATACACACTCAGACAGACATGTAACATTTTACGTGTATGACCATTTTTATTTATATGCCCCACCATGTAGGCAGCCATACTCCGTTTTCGGGGGTGTGCATGCTGGGTATATTCTTGTTTCCGTAACCCACCGAACGATGACATGGATTACAGGGTCACAGGGAACTATGAGATGACCAGGAGATCACACACCAGAGGAGACCCAGCACTGTTGCTATGTCAGTTTGGGGATGTTCAGTAGTGCCTGTTGATGATGATGATGATGATGATGAGACAGATATTTATATAGCACCTATCCTTGGTCAGAGACCAAGCTGTTACAGTCTAAGTGCTTTACAAACACAGAGTCACGTGCACAACAGGCTGCCTACCTGTGTAGAGCCGGCTGACAGCTGCCTTTGGGCTCTGTTCAGTCGTTTCTTGTGCCATTTCGTCAGACACATTCACACTCATACAGACATGTAACATTTTACGTCTATGACCGTTTTGCATTACCTTGCCATGTAGGCATCCATTCTCCGTTTTCAGGGGTGTGCATGCTGGTATGTTCTTGTTTCTGTATCATAGATCACAGGATCTTTAATGTGTGTGTTTGATCTTTGGCATATGCACACACACAAAGGGGGTTCAGGCACTAAGAGGTCTGCACATAATTATGTTGACCTGGGAGATTTGAAAAATCTCGAACCCTTTACCCACAAGGTGCTGTTTCCGAGATTTGAACTTGGGACCCTCACATTGAAGGTCCAACGCTTTAACCACTCGGCTGTTGCACAGGACACCACCTACTAAACCCTATACTGCCAACAATAATCGATTACCACAGAGCCGGACTGATTGATTGTCCCCTCCAAATTTGAGACACCTGCAGCGTCCCTCAAACGACACTCCCCCTGTGACAGTGCTGACTTTTGAAGAGTGATTGGAACTCAATCCAAGTGCGTCAGTTGAAAGGGATCAAACTGTGGTCCCCATCATGGGAGCAGGGCATGAAAGTCCACTGAATGTGGAACAATTTTTTTTTCTTGGTGGATGATAAAGGAGGATGAAGATGATGACAGTGCTGCTGTGGAGGCCTGTGTTAGGCTTGGGACGACAGCTTGACAGTGCAGGCCTGTGATTGTGTTTTTCAGGAAATTGGTCGAGTCTGGCTGTCCAGTTCTTTCTTCAACCCAGATGTCAGGTAATTCTGTTTGTAAGAGTCTCGTTTCTAACTTTTTGTTTGTTTGTCTCTAAAGCCAGTGTAGGGTTAATTTTGACATGTATGCAACAGCCTTCTTTTTATAACTGAATTTTGTTCCCAAGGCCTAATGCTAATTTTAGGTAATTGTTGCATGTTTTTAACAGATGTCTTTCCCTCGGATCCCCTGGTATCATTATTGGATGAGCATCGTGTTTTCCTTGGCATCAGTTCATGTTTGTCTTTATCCCTGATGCCAGTATCAGATATGTTTCTCCTGTTATGCATGGTGTCTGTATATTTGTGTGTGTGTGTGTGTGTGTGTGTGTGTGTGTGTTCAGATATATTCCATTATAGATGAGGTAGACAGATCTGTCAACATGATAAACAGCAGGAACATTCAGGGTGATGGAAGAGAATTTGGGGAAATAAAAACAATAGATAATGCATGGCATGTGTATATGTCAATGTGTGTGTGTGTTTGTGTGTGTGTGTGTGTGTGTGTGTGTGTGCGCGCGCGTCCATGGTACTGTGTGTGTGTGTGTGTGTGTGTGTGTGTGTGTCCATGCCACTGTGTGTGTGAGTGTATCCATGTGTGTGTGTGTGTGTGTGTGTGTGTGTGTGTGTCCATCCATGTGTGTGTGTGTGTGTGTGCCAGTGTGTGTGTGTGTGGTGTGTGTGTGTGTGTGTGTGTGTGTGTGTGTGTGTGTGTCCACCCATTTGTGTGTGTGTGTGTGTGTGTGTGTGTGTGTGTGTGTGTGTGTGTGAGGAGGAGAGAGTAGAGAGGTTTTTTTATGAGGAGAGAGATGAGAGTGAGGGGGGTAGAGAGGAGAAAGTGATAGAAGTCAAAGCCCAACCTTTTGCCAGCTGCACCTCACATGCGAAAACGGGGTCAGGCTCTCTCAGACTGCACACATCTCAAACCTTGTTCATCCACAAGCTGTGCTGAGTAGAGTCATTCTGCTGCCTCAGGAACCATAAAAACGCAGGTCTGCACAACTTGTTCAAAACGATTGGAGTTGGCAAAACTTTGAAACAGTCGCAGCTTATTGACATGTGACATTTGTATGGGTAGCTGTCAGAGCAATTCGTTTCTCCCCAGCAGACCAGCTCTTAGAAAGGTCAGATGTCAGGTTGTGGTACGACAGTGTGCAGTCTTGAGGCGGAGCAGCCTTGATGTATGTCACACAAAACAAAAAGTGGGAGGTGGTGACATTGTGAGCTGAGGGACTGGAAGTGGGTGCTTCAGCAGTTCAATCACTGACAGGTTTTGTCGTTAACGGGTGAAAGTGGAAATTTCCTCTTGATTATAGAACCCTGTGACTGAGCACTGTTAGAGAGTGTAAATTTGTTTCATTGAGACAGTTTCCACATTCCTACATATGTGTCAATGGCAATCAAAGGGAACTAATTCCTAACAGTATTTCTGGCCATGTTCACACATGTGGACTTGTGTGTGCAGGTGTATTGCATGTGCCTTTTTTTTAGTGTGCATATGTCATGGAGTTTTTCATTGTAAACGCCCAGGGCTTTTGTATCATAGATTGGGCGTACCAAATGCCTTTTTGCTATTAACATTACGTCCATTTGGAGGAAAAGAACTGTCAGTTTCAGTATTTTTCTCACTATTTTTCCCACATCAATATGGCAGGGAAGCTTGCTGTGGCTGTACGTAAACTCCTTAGGTTTGAATGGGTTAACTGACTGTTTCCTTATTAGCTCTGTAAAAACTTCACCCCTGCCTATTTGACACAAATGGCAGTCATTTTCAGAATCTGTGAAACTGGCTGAATCATTGCTGACTGCACAACTTAAGCAAAATCTCCATATTGGCTTGATGATTATTGGATATGTATTATTGTTTGATTTCACTGCACCAAAATTTTTTTTAACTTGCTGCCACTATCCAGTCTGTGACTTCAAGACAATGTTTATTTTACCAAGCGTTCACCTGGCTATGTAAGAGTGTGTGTGTGTGTGTGTGTTCATGTCAGTTTGTGAGTGTGCATGGTGTTGAGGCATGAACTGTGTGAATGGAGCGTGTACAGCGCATTGAGTCGCAGTATGCAAGGTTATGGGCTATATAAGAATGAATTATCATTGTTAACATTCTTCTTATGATTAGTCTTAATATTGTTATTATTATCATCGTAAGTATTATTATTATTACTATCTTTATGATAGTTTTTGTTATTATCTTTATTAATATTATATTTATTATTTTCATTATTACTATTATTACTAATAATATGGAGTGTATAAATGATTATTATTATTATTATTATTACTAATATTATAAATATTATTATTACTAATACAGAGTGTGTTCAGCGCATGGAGTTGCAGTACACAATATTATGCGCTTTAAAGAATGATTTCTCATTGTTGATGACAATATCAGTGGTAATAATGATAACAGTAATGATGATGATGATACTATTGTTATGATCATGATGATTATGGTCATCACCATGGTTATGTCCCCAGAAAGCCCCTGGTGCTGTGTGTGCAAGACATTCGGGTTCAGGCCAATGTGGGACACGAAGAGGAGGGGGAGGAGCATGGGGCAGGAGGGGAGACAACCGCACCCGGCAGGCCGCCCCCTGCAGGCAGCAGGGAAGGGGAGGCCGCCCACGAACAGCCGGCCAGAAGAGGGAGCCGGGGTAGACAGCTGAGCAATGTGGTGGCCAAGGTGCTCTTCTTCGGACAGGTGGGTCGAACACTGCGCAGTTTGCATGTGAAGTTCTTCACCTGCGTGCACACACCTGGAATTCACTGCCCCTTTTCTGGTCTGTCACAGTCCCTCACTCTTTTTTGTTAAAAAAAGAAAAAAATTTTTTTTGTTGTTGTTGTTGTTGTTGTTGCTGTCCCATCATCTGCGCCATTTCAGTGGCATTCCTCTCACTCTGCTCATTCCGAGTCTTCCCATACACAGCCATGCCTGGGTTCATCTGTCTCTTCCCTGGGTTCATCTGTCTCTTCCCTGGGTTCATCTGTCTCTTCCCATACACAGCCATGCCTGGGTTCATCTGTCTCTTCCCATACACAGCCATGCCTGGGTTCATCTGTCTCTTCCCATACACAGCCATGCCTGGGTTCATCTGTCTCTTCCCATACACAGCCTCCATCTGTCTCTTCCCATACACAGCCTCCGTCTCTTCCCATACACAGCCATGCCTGGGTCCATCTGTCTCTTCCCATACACAGCCATGCCTGGGTTCATCATGGGTTCATCTGTCTCTTCCCATACACAGCCTTCATCTGTCTCTTCCCATACACAGCCATGCCTGGGTTCATCTGTCTCTTCCCATACACAGCCTCCATCTGTCTCTTCCCATACACAGCCATGCCTGGTTCATCTGTCTCTTCCCATACACAGCCATGCCTGGGTTCATCTGTCTCTTCCCATACACAGCCATTCCTGGGTTCATCTGTCTCTTCCCATACACAGCCATGCCTGGGTTCATCTGTCACTTCCCATACACAGCCTCCATCTGTCCCTTCCCATACACAGCCATGCCTGGTTCATCAGTCTCTTCCCATACACAGCCATGCCTGGGTTCATCTGTCTCTTCCCATACACAGCCTCCATCTGTCTCTTCCCATACACAGCCATGCCTGGGTTCATCTGTCTCTTCCCATACACAGCCGTGCCTGGGTTCATCTGTCTCTTCCCATACACAGCCTCCATCTGTCTCTTCCCATACACAGCCATGCCTGGGTTCATCTGTCTCTTCCCATACACAGCCACCTGGGTTCATCTGTCTCTTCCCATACACAGCCATGGCTGGGTTCATCTGTCTCTTCCCATACACAGCCTCTATCTGTCTCTTCCCATACACAGCCATGCCTGGGTTCATCTGTCTCTTCCCATACACAGCCTCCATCTGTCTCTTCCCATACACAGCCATTCCTGGGTTCATCTGTCTCTTCCCATACACAGCCATGCCTGGGTTCATCTGTCTCTTCCCATGCCTGGGTTCATCTGTCTCTTCCCATACACAGCCATGCCTGGGTTCATCTGTCTCTTCCCATACACAGCCGTGCCTGGGTTCATCTGTCTCTTCCCATACACAGCCTCCATCTGTCTCTTCCCATACACAGCCATGCCTGGGCTCATCTGTCGCAGTCCCAGCGCTGGCAGCTCACTTTTTTTTTTTTACTTCTTCTGTTTCTGTCTTATCTCTGTGAAGAGTCATTATGCTGGGGTGTGGCACAAAAGAGCTGGTTCCATAGATTCCCTCTGTGAAGAGTCATTATGCTGGGGTGTGGCACAAAAGAGCTGGTTCCATAGATTCCCTCTGTGAAGAGTCATTACATTGGGGTGTGGCACAAAAGAGCTGGTTCCATAGATTCCCTCTGTGAAGAGTCATTACATTGGGGTGTGGCACAAAAGAGCTGGTTCCATAGATTCCCTCTGTGAAGAGTCATTATGCTGGGGTGTGGCACAAAAGAGCTGGTTCCATAGATTCCCTCTGTGAAGAGTCATTACATTGGGGTGTGGCACAAAAGAGCTGGTTCCATAGATTCCCTCTGTGAAGAGTCATTATGCTGGGGTGTGGCACAAAAGAGCTGGTTCCATAGATTCCCTCTGTGAAGAGTCATTATGCTGGGGTGTGGCACAAAAGAGCTGGTTCCATAGATTCCCTCTGTGAAGAGTCATTATGCTGGGGTGTGGCACAAAAGAGCTGGTTCCATAGATTCCCTCTGTGAAGAGTCATTACATTGGGGTGTGGCACAAAAGAGCTGGTTCCATAGATTCCCTCTGTGAAGAGTCATTATGCTGGGGTGTGGCACAAAAGAGCTGGTTCCATAGATTCCCTCTGTGAAGAGTCATTGTATTTGGGGTGTGGCACAAAAGAGCTGGTTCCATAGATTCCCTCTGTGAAGAGTCATTACATTGGAGTGTGGCACAAAAGAGCTGGTTCCATAGATTCCCTCTGTGAAGAGTCATTTCATTCGGGTGTGGCACAAAAGAGCTGGTTCCATAGATTCCCTCTGTGAAGAGTCATTACATTGGGGTGTGGCACAAAAGAGCTGGTTCCATAGATTCCCTCTGCAAAGAGTCATTATGCTGGGGTGTGGCACAAAAGAGCTGGTTCCATAGATTCCCTCTGTGAAGAGTCATTACATTGGGGTGTGGCACAAAAGAGCTGGTTCCATAGATTCCCTCTGTGAAGAGTCATTACATTGGGGTGTGGCACAAAAGAGCTGGTTCCATAGATTCCCTCTGCAAAGAGTCATTATGCTGGGGTGTGGCACAAAAGAGCTGGTTCCATAGATTCCCTCTGTGAAGAGTCATTACATTGGGGTGTGGCACAAAAGAGCTGGTTCCATAGATTCCCTCTGTGAAGAGTCATTACATTGGAGTGTGGCACAAAAGAGATGCTCACATAGATTCCTCCAGGTCTGTAGGCTGTGTGTCAAAAATCTGGGAGTCCCTGCGAAAACGTTTTTCCTGTTTATTTGTTGTTGTCAGTCCATTGTCGAAAACAAACCTTAAAAATGAACGTTTCTTTTCAAGCAGTCCCTTCATGATTAGGGTGTTCCATTCCATGTCTGTACTCTGTGGATCCACGACTATTTTTTTACATGCATTGTGTGTGTGTGTGTGTGTGTGTGTGTGTGTGCGCGCGTGTGTGTGCGTGTGTGTGTTCTTGTGTGCTTTATGTCCGACTTAGGTCTTATTGTACAGCACTTTGAGAGGTTTGAAAGCACTATATAGCAATTAGTATTATTCTAATTATTATTGTAAGTGCATCACAGCCACACTGTTCCATGGAAAAATGAAAAAAAAAAAACCCAAAAAACTGCAGCATGAAAATTCATGTGACTTGGCATACCACATGTGTTAGCATGCAGCGTGAGGGATTTCGTTTCAGCAATATTATTACGGTGTAAACTTCCGATTGAGGGAAATAACTCGTGATATTTCTGTCTGCAGTCTTAAGTTTGTTCTGAGCATGTTGCTGCAGTGTCTCTGTCTCAACTGCACTGACTGACAGTATTATTATTATTATGAGCATTTACACCTAATCTTGAAAAGAAGCCATAGGTGTTTACAAATAGAACACATGTAAATATCAAAAAGGAAAAATTGAACACAAGATACCAAACATTATGAAAATTATTCCCCCCCCCCCCCCCCACACACACACACAAAATACACCCAAGCACACACGCATGCATGCACTTACACAAGTCATAGCACACAATCATAAATAGTGCACAATCAGAAATACTACCAACAAATTTTTAAACTATCAAAACTCACTCACTCACTAATAGTCATTTTAGTTCATACTGGAAAGGGATGAGCTGTTGAGAATTAATCAGGAGGGGGAAAAGGTGGGTCTTCAGACTGGATTTGAAAGATTGCAGCGAAGATGAGTGACAGAGAGGCTGAGGAAGTTGATTCCAAAGAAAGGAGGGCTTGGACTGAAAAACTGTGTTGGCCATACGTTTTGGTTCGAGCACAGTACCAGTGTAACAGCCTGTAAAACTCCTCGGTTTTTACCCTGAGGTCTATTCAGCTTTTCCTGGAATGGCCCTGGGGGTAAATTTCAACTAGCCAGGATTGACCCCATCAGCTGAATCTTTACCCCCCCCTCTTCCCCCCCCCCTGGCCCCCCCCCCTCCCAGGGCCCCTCCCCCACTCCACTTAGATGTGGGGGTCATTTGAAAAGACCCCCAGGGGTAAAGTTGATGAAAGTGATGTATTGACAGATGTGAATATGATGTCAATGATGACAATGATAATGGTGACGTTTTGACTGACATGTAGGTCACATGTGATGTGGATAATGATGACGACGACGACGATGTGTGTGGGGTATAGATGATGGCAATGACCATGATGTGTTGACAGATTTGTAATGGTAATGATGATGATGATGATGTTTTGACAGATGTGTGGGGTGCAGATGATGGTAATGATGATGTTGATGATGATGTTTTGACACATGTGTGGGATGTGGATGATGATGATGATATGATGATGATGATGATATTTTGACAGATGTGTGGAGTGTGGATGATGATGATGATGATGTTTTGACACATGTGTGGGGTGTGGACGACGATGATGATATGATGATGATGATGACATTTTGACAGATGTGTAGGGTATGGATGATGATGATGATATGATGATGATGATGATGACATTTCGACAGATGTGTGGGGTGTGGATGATGATGATGATGATGATGTTTCGACAGATGTGTGGGGTGCGGATACAAAACCTGACAGTGATGTTGCTGAAGACAATGATGCCTGACAGTCTTGTTCAGGTGACTGCTGCAGAAATGTCTCTGGACATCACCATTGTGAATGAAAGGTACTCTGTGTGTGTGTGTGTGTGTGTGTGTGTGTGTGTGGTGTGTGTGTGTGTGTGTGTGTGTGGTGTGTGGTGTGAGTGTGTGTGTGTGTGTGTGTGTGTGGTGTGTGGTGTGAGTGTGTGTGTGTGTGTGGTGTGTGTGGTGTGTGTGTGTGTGTGTGTGTGTGTGTGTGGTGTGTGTGTGTGTGTGGTGTGTGTGTGTGTGTGTGTGTGTGTGTGGTGTGTGTGTGGTGTGTGGTGTGTGTGTGTGTGTGTGTGTGGTGTGTGTGTTTGTGTGTGGTGTGTGTGTGTGTGTGTGTGTGTGTGTGGTGTGTGTGTGTGTGTGTGCTTCTTCTTCTTCTCACTGATTTATTGTCTAGTCACTACAAGGTGATTTAGACATGTACACATTAATTCTTTTCAGAACACACACACACACATACACACACACACACACACACACACACACACACACACACACACACACACACACACACACACACACACACTCTCTCTCTCTCTCTCTCTCTCTCTCTCTCTCTCTCACTCATACACTCATACAGTGGTGTTTGAAAAATCAGGCATGAGATTCCTCAGACTATAGTCTGAATTGAGACTGAAGGAAGATGTGGAAAGTGGCAAATTTTGAATAAAGTACTATGTGTAACAGCGGATGTAATGCAACGATTTCAAACTGAAACCAAAAGCCTCAATCTGATCCCTGAAAATGGGTGAGAGATTGGACGTGGGAGGGATGTCAGAGGGTCGGGGGTGGGGGTGGGGGTGTGGGCGTGTGGGGGGTGGGGGAGTATTTGGGGGGAAAAAAGAAGCAAACAAAAAAGCTACAGTGTAGTGGTTGTGTTTTTTGACTGTTGGGTGGAAGGCTCATCCATCATACCGCCAGTAAAAGAAATTATAGCAAGCTACCCGTCACAGGTTTAACAGATTGCTGGTAATTCAGTTGTACAAAAACACAGTGAATATCACCATATCTTGTGCTCAAATCTATCCCCCTGTTCTTTTTTTTTTTTTTTTCTCCCGGACTTTCTTGGGTCGACCACCGTTTTATTTTGTATATGAATTCATTATAACAATTCAGAGTAGATGGAAAAGAAATACCCCCCTGTTCTTGCACTGGGTAGCGTGAGAACTGGACAGTCGATTAACAAATGGGGCACTGAAATAATGTGCATGCGTGCTTGAGAGTTGCCTGCATGTGTGCACATGCATCAGCATTACGTGTGTGTGAGTGATGGGTATGTGTGTGTGTGTGTGTGAGAGAGAGAGGGAGAGAGGCATAGACAAAGAGAGAGTGGGGTGAGGAGGAGGGTAAGGGTGGGTTGTACCAAAACCCAAGTTGGCCATTACTGTCTTTTCTTTGCTGGTATTTGGCCTTGCAGAAAGTGCCACTGTTGCATGCATGTGCACACGTGCGCGATGTGTGTGTGTGTGTGTGTGTGTGTGTGTGTGTGTGTGTGTGTGTGTGTGTGTGTGTGTGTGTGTGTGTGTGTGTGTGTGTGTGTGTGTGTGTGAAAGTTACACACGTGTTCGTGCATGTGTGTGATCAAGTCATGGTTGTGTTGTAGCTACGTCATCAAATCCAACCTGACCAGTCTGCTGTGCAAGGCTCTGCGGAGTGTGCCAGGGGTAAGTTGTCTCCCCTGTCATTGCTTCTGGGTTAGTCGTCGCAGCTGTCAGCGATGTGTGTGGGGTTGTTGTGTGCATATTATGAGTGCCCATATGCTTGTGTGTGTGTGTGTGTGTGTGTGTGTTCGGCCCAGATCTCTTGTCATGTATGCATAGATCTACAGAAATAGGATTACTGACTTGTAGATCTATGCCTGTTTACATGCGTATACAAGAAGCTGACACACACGTCTGAAAAAATCGTGTGACATTTTCTCCTGCCCCATTTTGTAGACCATTTAGGTGGCATTACTCTTAACACTGGGGGGCACCATGGCAGGGTGAGGCGTTGGACTTGTTTCTGATCCAGTGTACACCAGTGACCAGGGTTTGAGGCCCCGTTGCGGCATGGTGCTGTGTCCTTGGGAAAGGCACTTTAACCTGGATTTCCCTCACTCCTCTGTAGCGAGAATGGGTGCCAGCCTTTGGTTTGGGGAGGTTAAAACAGTGGGAAGGAGAGGATTGAGCCCCATGGGCCCCACCTACCTATGCCAAGCCCTGGTCACAGTGGGTATGAGTTCAGTTACCGGGTGGCTGTCAAAGGCTACAGGGGACCTTTAGCTGTAACTCTCTCCGGACGACAGAAAGCATGAGCATTCCAACATAAAATGTATTCAGATTCAGATGACGGAATGGAATAGCATTTTCCAAAAATCCATCACGCGCTGTACACGTGATTTTGTGATTAGCCAAGCAGAGTGTGCTATTCTGGGTCACTCCACAACCGAATGGTATAATTTGCCAACCTGTCATGTGTGGCCTATCTCGCACACACTGACAAAGTCACTGACTGGTCGCCTGCTGGCATGCCAGCCTGTTAGCAAAGTGGCGTCTCAAAATGTTGTGGAGCAAACAAGGCAGCGACGGCAATGTTTTAGTGTTGCCGAAGTACTTGAAATGCTACAAACTGAAGGGTCGGACATCGAAGAGGTGGATGATGACAAAGAAAAAATTGAATTAAGTGCAGAAAGTGAACATGGGTATGGTGATTCGGGGTGAAGAATTGGCATTATTTTCTACATAATGGCAAAACTAAAAATAAGATGAGAAATTTGTTTTTTTTTTTATATATAATAGCCCAACATGTAATAACCAGTTCTGAAAGTTTTATTTTCTTAATTATTTTATTTTTGTAAATTTTTTTCCAAACCCTTACATATAGGCTGTCTGTGGGGAAAAGCAAGGGAGAAAACTTGCCGTCCTGAGTGAGTTAACTCTTTCACTGCTCATCCCAAGTCGCTCACGCAGAGTTACACCGGGTCCCTGTCTGCTGCAGTCCCAGTGCCAGCAGCAGTCTACCAGGGATCATTTGGTGTGAGGTCGTCTGCATTACTACCGAGTCGCTTGTGGTGGTGTTCAGTGGTGTCTGTTCTGGTTCAACATATGATTTGCAGGACGCCATCTGTTAACCCTTTGACTCCCAGAACTATTTGTATTTTTTGCCATACCCCCCCCTCCCCCCCAAAAAAAAAAATCATCACCAACCTCATAGAAAAATCACAAAATGTTGTATCATGCTCAAACGTAATTAAGAGTGTATGTGTTTTGTTTTGTTTTAAAGAAAAAATGAATGGAGATTATAGATATCATATGTTCAGTATTGTTAAGATAACTAACAATCATTGGAAGATAACCAAATTTCTTTCTTTCTTTTTTTTTAAAGAAAGAAAATTCAGGTCTGTGTGCGGTGTGTGTGTGTGTGTGTGTGTGTGTGTGTGTGTGTGTGTGTGTGTGTGTGTGTGTTGTATGTGATGTGTGTGTGTGTATTTGTGTGTGTGTGATGTATATGATGTATGTGTGTTTGTGTGTATGTGCATGTGTGTGTTTGTGTGTGTGTGTGTGTTTGTGTGTGTGTGTTTGTGATGTATGTAATGTTTTTGATTTGTGTGTGTGTGTGTGTGTGTGTGTGTGTGTGTGTGATGTATATGATGTATGTGTGTATGTGTGTGTTTGTGTGTGTGTGTGTGTGTTTGTGATGTATGTGATATTTTTGATTGTGTGTGTGTGTGTGTGTGTGTGTGTGTGTGCTGTCAGGAGGCGGGTGCCCACAACTGTCTGGCAGAACTGTCGGTGTCCATGCAGGTGGAAGCTACATCGGACACCATTCAGCCCACACAGCTCAAGGTGAACACCCCCCCTCCCCCACAACCACCCTCCCTCTGTCCTCTGTCTTGGGGAAGTTGGAAGAGGAATAGGGGCTTTAACCCATTCAACTCTAGGCAGTTCACAGCCGCAGCAAGTTTCCCTGCCAACAAATTAATTTGCAAAATGAATAAAATGCATTGAAACCGACCTTTTTTAACAATCCAAATTGACGCGTGTACACACCACGGGAAATATGGTGGTAGTGTGTTGACAGGAGTGGGTCAGACAGTGGTCAGAGCGGTGTGTGTTGTGTGTTTTGCAGACTGTCCTTGCAGCGGTGATGAAGCCTCACATGATGGTCACTGAGGGTGAGCTCTTTGTGTGTGTTGTGGATGTGTGTTGTGGGTTTGTGTTGTGTGTGTTGTGTGTGTGTGTGTTGTGGGTTTGTGTTCGTGTGTGTGTTGTGTCTGTGTGTGTTGTGAGTTTGTGTAGTGTGTGTGTTGTGTCTGTGTGTGTTGTGTGTGTGTTGTGTCTCTCTGTGTGTGTTGTGTGTGTGTGTGTTGTGGGTTTGTGTTCGTGTGTGTGTTGTGTCTGTGTGTGTTGTGGGTTTGTGTTGTGTGTGTGTTGTGTCTGTGTGTGTTGTGGGTTTGTGTTGTGTGTGTGTTGTGTGTGTGTGTGTGTTGTGGGTTTGTGTTGTGTGTGTGTTGTGTCTGTGTGTGTTGTGGGTTTGTGTTTGTGTGTATGTTGTGTCTGTGTGTGTTGTGGGTTTGTGTTTGTGTGTGTTGTGTGTGTGTGTGTGTTGTGGGTTTGTGTTGTGTGTGTGTTGTGTCTGTGTGTGTATGTGTGTGTTGTGGGTTTGTGTTGTGTGCGTGTTGTGTGTGTGTATGCATGTGTGTGTTGTGGGTTTGCGTTGTGTGTGTGTGTGTTTGTGTTGTGTGTGTGTGTTGTGTGTGAGTGTTGTGTGTGTGTGTGTGTGTGTTGTGGGTTTGTGTTGTGTGTGTGTTGTGTCTGTGTGTGTGTGTTGTGTGTTTGTGTTGTGTGTGTGTTGTGTCTGTGTATGTATGTGCGTGTTGTGGGTTTGTGTTGTGTGTGTGTGTTTGTGTTGTGTGTGTGTTGTGTGTGCGTGTTGTGTGTGTGTGTGTGTTTGTGTGGCGGGGGAGGGTGGGGAAGAGTGTGTTTTATGCGTTGTGAGATGGAGATGTGTCTGCAGGAGTTGACGATTAGCTGTGATTTCAATACACCATTACCATACCATCATCACTCACCACCACCACCACCCCCCCCCCCCACCACCACCACCACCAGTGGAGTGTTGGCCTGGTGGTGATGTGTTCGCTTTGGAAGGGAGAGAATGTGAGCGCACTGGCTCGAATGCCACACAAGCCCCCATTTACCACACATGCCCAGCATCAACTCCATTGGGGCTGTAATCATGGTTTAACCACTGCACACACCACACTTCAGATCCAAGACAAAGAAAAATCCAACAGTACAGGCACATGACACACTCGCGTGCATCCAAACATGCACACATGAATAGACACACAAACACACACACACGCACACATACACACACACGCACACACACACACACACGCACGCACGCACGCTGTAAGCCATCTACTCATTCATTGTCCAAGCACAAGACAGTTAATTCCAAAAGATGTAGTTGATGACTTTTCTTCCAATATTTCATTAGCCACTGAACAGATTTTGAATAATTATTCATTGCTTAGAATGTTTTCGGAAATTTTAAACTCCAGTCCATTTGGTATCCTCCTTTGATGTATTATGATTAATGTCGTTATTTATATTTACATTGTTGTAAGTTAATACTTTACTTCCTTTATCCACTACTTTACTCCTTTCCGTCTAAAAACACTTAAGTGAATAGACATTAAACTGAAGATAACACACATGCACGCACGCATGCATGCGCACGCATACACACATGCACACATGCACACACACACATGCGTGCATGCGCTTGGGCTCGTACACGCACAGCTACGTGCACACTCACACACTCTTACACACACACACACACACACACACACACACACACACACACACACACACACACATATCATCAGCAGTTTGCCTTACCTCCAGTGTATGCTTTGGTGACCAGGCCTGTAGCGCCTGTCCTTGTCCTGATACCACACAGTACACAGGGAGGGAAACAGTGCCACCCGTCTGTTGTGTTTTCAGGGTTTCTGCAGAGTCTGCCCAGACACAGACCGACACAGACAGACAGGCCCGCCAGTATTTCAGGGTCAGGTAAGTGTTGTGCTGTGTTAGTAAAGATTCCTTGATTCTGGATACGCATAGAAGAAAGTGTTATTTTCAGAAATATGAAAAAACTTCGCCGTATGAAGAGCACAGGATCAGGAGTCCAGATGACTGCCGGGAAAAGAGGAAGCTAGTCAGGGATACAGAGGGGAGGTAACCTACTTCTGGGCGGTTGTCGGCCGTAGCTACTTTTGTTTTCTCCGCATAGGCGGATAGTAGTTTGCACAGGACAGGAATCAGACTCCCTGCCGGAGTCTGCACTAGTGAGTCACGGTAACGTATATGTAGTTAAATGTAATTTTAGGAAAAAAAATTCCTTTTTAATCTATTATTTTTTTATGGTAAAAATTCAGAGTTTGAACTTATTGACAGCCTGTCCAAGCAAGACTTTCCTGCGTCGGTTGTTTTATCTGAGGAAGGTGATGAGAGATATGTGCAAGTAAATTCAGACTTTGACTATGACTTTGAGTTGACTGTGATTGCAGACAGTGATTGATTGTGACGTGTTGCTGTGTCGTGAACAGTGTCTGATGGAAACGCACATAGCGATGACGATGATGAGTTTGACGATGAAGAGCTGTTTGAGGCAGAAGAGGACAGCTCTTTGCCGGCCAGACTGAAAGCTTTTCGACAGCTGGTGAGTGGGCCGTGTGTTTGTAGCCCTCATGGGCCCCCTGTATCTCTTCCCAAACCCTTCACTGTCTTTGATATTGAATGATTTTTTGTTTGTTTTAGGCTGGAAGTTCTGTGGTTAGAATTGATCAAGTGTGTAAGGTGTGTGTATTTGAGTGTGTGTGTGTGCATGGGTGTGTTTGGATATATATGCATTGACATATGTATGTATATATGCATGGAGAAGATTACGTGTGGTGTGTGTGTGTGTGTGTGTGTGCGCGTACATGTGTGTATGTATGTGTGTGTGTGTGTACATGAGTGTGCATGTAAAAACTAGCGTATAAGTGTGTGTGTGTGTGTGTGTTGTGTGTGTGCGCGCGTGTGTGTGTGTGCGTGTGCATGCACATGTGTATGTGTATGAATGCTTACATGTAGAAGCATTCATGTGTCCTGTGTATGACGGGCACAATAGCCGAGTGGTTAAAGCATTGGACTTTTCATCTGAGGGTCTTGGGTTTGATCCTCAGTGACGGGGCTTGGTGGGTAAAGGGTGGAGATATTTTCCATCTCCAAAGTCAAAGCATGTGCAGACCTGCTGGTGCCTGAACCCCCTTCCTATATGCGCATGCAGAAGATCAGATATGCTTGTTAAAGATCCTGTAATCCATGTCAGCGTTTGATGGTTTATGGAAATGAGAACATCTCCATCATGTATCCCTGAAAACAGAATATGGCTGCATACATGGCAGGGTAAATGAAATAGTCATACATGTAAAATGTTACATGTTTGCATGAGTATAAGTGTGCGTGATTGAATGACACAGGAAATGAATGATAAGTTCCCAACTGCAGTTGTCCGTTGGCTCTACCCAGGTAGGCAGCATGTTGTGCAAATGACTCCGTGTTTGTAAAGCACTTAGAGCTTGGTTTTTGACCAAGGATTGGCACTATGTAAATATCCATATCATATATGGGTTATATGTATGCGTGTGTATGTGTGCAGAGACTTATGGAGTGTGAAGTGAGTGTTGTGCCTCAGCTTTGATCAGTGATGTGTTATGTTTCCTGTGCAGGGACTTGTGGAGTGTGAAGTGAGTGTTGTGCCTCAGCTTTGATCAGTGATGTGTTATGTTTCCTGTGCAGAGACTTATGGAGTGTGAAGTGAGTGTTGTGCCTCAGCTTTGATCAGTGATGTGTTATGTTTCCTGTGCAGAGACTTATGGAGTGTGAAGTGAGTGTTGTGCCTCAGCTTTGATCAGTGATGTGTTATGTTACCTGTGCAGAGACTTGTGGAGTGTGAAGTGAGTGTTGTGCCTCAGCTTTGATCAGTGATGTGTTATGTTTCCTGTGCAGGGACTTGTGGAGTGTGAAGTGAGTGTTGTGCCTCAGCTTTGATCAGTGATGTGTTATGTTTCCTGTGCAGAGACTTATGGAGTGTGAAGTGAGTGTTGTGTCTCAGCTTTGATCAGTGATGTGTTATGTTCCCTGTGCAGAGACTTATGGAGTGTGAAGTGAGTGTTGTGTCTCAGCTTTGATCAGTGATGTGTTATGTTCCCTGTGCAGGGACTTGTGGAGTGTGAAGTGAGTGTTGTGTCTCAGCTTTGATCAGTGATGTGTTATGTTTCCTGTGCAGGGACTTGTGGAGTGTGAAGTGAGTGTTGTGCCTCAGCTTTGATCAGTGATGTGTTATGTTTCCTGTGCAGGGACTTGTGGAGTGTGAAGTGAGTGTTGTGCCTCAGCTTTGATCAGTGATGTGTTATGTTTCCTGTGCAGAGACTTATGGAGTGTGAAGTGAGTGTTGTGCCTCAGCTTTGATCAGTGATGTGTTATGTTTCCTGTGCAGGGACTTGTGGAGTGTGAAGTGAGTGTTGTGCCTCAGCTTTGATCAGTGATGTGTTATGTTCCCTGTCTGTCTGCAGACGGCTCTGAGCTTTGAAGTGATGGACCTGGACGTCAAGATCGTCAGAGAAACCAAACAGCGGTAAGACTTAAACACACACACACTCCCTTTTTTGGGCCATCCCTCCCTGACGCTCTTAACACAGAAAAGTGCAATGCAGAACACCCACCCACATCCACACCTACAGTGACACTGACGCAGGAAAATGATTATGATCAGTGTAGTGATGGCCTAGCGGTAACGCGTCTGCCTAGGAAGCAAGAGAATCGGAGCGCGCTGGTTCGAATCACGGCTCAGCCGCCGATATTTTCTTCCCCTTTACAAGACCTTGTGTGGTGGTCTGGACGCTAGTCATTCGGATGAGACGATAAACCGAGGTCCCGTGTGCAGCATGCACTTAGTGCACGTAAAAGAACCCATGGCAACAAAAGGGTTGTCTCTGGCAAAATTCTGCAGAAAAGTCCACTTCCTAGGAAAAACAAATAAAACTGCATGCAGGAAAAAAAGAAAGAAAAAAGGGTGGCGCTGTATTATAGCAACACGCTCTCCCTGGGGAGAGCAGCCCGAATTTCACACAGAGAAATCTGTTGTGATAAAAAGAAATACAAATACAAATAATAATGATAATGATATGATGATGATGATTATAATGATAATTAGTATAAGAATAATAGTGGTGATGAGAAGAACAGCAACAACAAGAACGCCAGTGCCACCACCACCACCAACAGTAAAAACAATAATAGTAATGATAATGATAATGATGATAACAGTAATAATGGTATTCATTTAAGGCTTTCAAACATCTCAAAATTTTCACAGTAACACGTCAGTCGGGCACAGAGCCCCCTGATCACACACATGCACGCACGCGTGTGGCCACACAACTCGGCACACCACAATGTACACACCTCATACATGCATTCATGCACACGCATAACACACACACACACACACACAAGCATGCACACACGCGTGGAAGAAATGGATGCGGATCGATAGAATACAGCGCATTGAATGAATTGCCCAAGTCATGTAGAGACTGCGGCTTCTTCATGTTTTAAACTGTGGAAGGTTTTTTAAACTTTGTGTGGAAAGCTTGAAGTAGTGACTAGTTTTTATTGACTCACTTGTGTAAACAAAGTGAGTATGTTTTAACCCGGTGTTTGGTTGTCTGTGTGTGTGTGTGTGTGTGTGTGTGTGTGTGTCCGTGTGTGTGTGTGTCCGTGGTAAACTTTAACATTGACATTTTCTCTGCAAATACTTTGTCAGTTGACATCAAATTAGGCATAAAAATAGGAAAAATTCAGTTCTTTCCAGTCATCTTGTTTAAAACAATATTGCACCTCTGGGATGGGCACAAAAAAATAAAAAATGAAGCCTAATTATATGCAAACTGCATTTACTGTTATATTTATATTTTTTGTATTCTCTAAACTTGGCACTTTGATCTGATATTCTGACCCAACAACAAGAGCAGTCATTATTATCATTTTTTGTTCAAACAGGAACTTCTTTTGCTAAGCATGGAAGTTTTATTTATTTTGCAAACGTTTTGGTGCAGATAGTAAAAAAAGGAAATTACTCTGTAATTAATGCTAGGGGACTTAATTTATCACAATTGAGTCTTGAAGGCCTTGCCTCTCTTGTTGTACTTTTTCCCTCCCTTGACTTGAATTAGATGCTAACGTAGCCTTGAGATGGCCTTAGTGGTTGGCTAGGCTCTCAGCACCGTGATTTGATTTGATTTGATTTGGCATGCACACCATACTGTGTTAAATGCATGGTACCTTGGTTTGTTAGAGGGCGCACGCTGGCCAGGTGCCTGTGTATTCAGACTGTTTGAAAAGGAATGTTTTTTGGGTCTGTTTTATTGGAAACTAGTGAGAGACTGTGACTGACTGAAAAAGATACTGAATTAGTGTGACTGAAGCACTTAGAGCTCAAGGTGTGTGTGTGTGTGTGTGTGTGTGTGTATGTGTATGTGTGTGTGTGTGTGTGTGTGTGTGTGTATGTGTGTGTGTGTGTGTGTGTGTGTGTTCATGTACATTTGTTGTGTATGTGTTCATGTGTGCATCTGTGTGTGTGTGTGTGTGTGTGTGTGTGTGTGTGTGTGTGTTCATGTGCATGTGTGAGTGTGTTTGGTGTGTGTGTGTGTATGTTTGTGTGTGTGTGTGTTGTGTGTGTGTATGTTGTGTGTGTGTGTGTGTTGTTTGTGTTCATGTGTGTTTGTTTTGTGTGTGTATTGATAAGTGTGTGTGTGTTTTTTCATATGAGTGTGTGTGTGTGTGTGCGTGTGTATATGTGTGTCTGTGTTTTGCAGGACGCTGTCTGTTTCGCTGAAGCACTTCCACACCTGTCTGACCAGCAGTCTGACTGACCAGCGAGTGCTTCACTTCAACTTCACCCTGTCTCTGCAAGGTGCCCTGTTCCCACTCCCTCGCAGATAGTTATTATTTTTGGTTTAATTACACACACTTAACCGTGACCCACTACTGCAGACTCTGGCAGGGGTCTGATTCCTGTCCTGTGTTATTTTCATATTACTCTGAGCTCCTGACTAAATACTGACTGATACAACTGTCACATGTTTACAGAGCTCCTGACTAAATACTGACTGATGTAACTGCCACATGTTTACAGAGCTCCTGACTAAAATACTGACTGAGATAACTGTCACATGTTTACAGAGCTCCTGACAGAATAGTGACTGATACAACTGCCACATGTTTACAGAGCTCCTGACTAAATACTGACTGAAGTAACTGCCACATGTTTACATAGCTCCTGACTAAATACTGACTGATATAACTGTCACATGTTTACAGAGCTCCTGACTAAATACTGACTGATACAACTGTCCCATGTTTACAGAGCTCCTGACTAAATACTGACTGATACAACTGTCACATGTTTACAGAGCTCCTGACTAAATACTGACTGATGTAACTGTCACATGTTTACAGAGCTCCTGACAGAATACTGACTTATATAACCATCATCAATGTTTTCAGAGTTCCTGACCAAGTCACCACAAGCCCAGTTTGCAGAGCTCAGTAAAGTTAACATCAAAATGGAGGTATGTGCATGATCTCAGTAAAAAAAGAAAAAAGAAAAAAAAAGAAAAAAAAAAGAAAAGTGGGATGGATGTGGTGGTCACTGGCCTGTAATTTGGTCCTTTCATCTTGGTAATGTTACCATCTGATGATGGAAGAGTTGTTCAGCTGTTTAATTTTGTCCACTGTAATATTGTTCTCTAGCCTGTATCTGTATCATCATGAGAGAAAGAAAACAACACTCAATGTTTACTGTGCATCAACCACTGGTTGGGGAAGGAAGAGAGGTGGGGAGTGCAGGTGTTGTCAAAGCTGAAATCCAAAACCATCAGAAATCACTTCCGTGACACGTGTTCTTGTAACATGATTCACTGCCTGAAAAATAAATCTGGCTGGACGTGTACATTGAAGTTTATTCTGACAAGATCTTTGACAAAATAAATTGTAAGATGGGTCAGAACATAGCAAGTGTTCATCATTCCTGACGCATGATTTCTACGACACATTGTGCACGCACACTGTAACCTGTGTTGGTGTGAACCAATGTTTGTTCACAATACACTGTATTAACTGTGTAGTGGCTACTCTGAAAAATACATGTTGAATGCTTGAAGTGGACCGCTGACGTGGTGGTAATGCACCCGACAAGGAAGCGAGTGTCAACGGGTTCGAATCCCATACACGGACCAGGTGCCAGTTGCATTGCTTGGTTCTAACTTTTTGACGGTTACATGTGACTAAATGCCTACGTTGACCGAACTGTGCCATTGGTCAGTTCCATACTACACAGAGTAGAGGGTTACGATCACACCAGGCTCTTCCGTCCGAGCAATGCAACTGGCTCCTGGTCTGGTTTCTTCAGAGTGATTTTCTTACCTGGGCACATAGCGTGGGCATTGGATTAGTGGTCAGTTGTTGCCCTCTGATGCCGCATTGCACAAAAAGAGCTGACTGGGTCACTGGCAATTTCCTTCAGTCGCTCAATTTGAGATAAGAATTTTTCTGCGTGTGATGACTTTGCAACGGATAGAAAAAGGCAACAAAAACAGAATAGGATGAACATCAGTTTTAGAAGCAAATGAAGATAAAAACAACAACCAATGCATACATGATCTTAAACAGAAAAGGAATATTACGTGTAATCTTGTTGTTATTACTCAGGACTTTTGCATATCTTTTTTTTTCTAGGTTTTATTACATGTGCAAGAAAGAGATTTTCAGTTCTAAACGAAAAGAAAAAAAAAAGTCTTCAATAGTGAGTTTTATTTATTTTTTTTACAAAACTGCTTTATAAAGGAAAGAAAACACCAAAGGAAGATGTTTCTTGTTTTGGAATACAGAAATCATGGAGTTCTTTTGGTGTTTTTTGTATATTCCAGTTAGAGAAATTCATTTGTAGTGTAAAACTCATAAACCATGTACGAAAAATACAATCATTCAAAAAATATGTACACAGAACAGACTGAGCTTGCCGATTTTAAACTGAATCAAACATACAGTAATCACACGGCAAGAAGCTTGTTTCATGTGTCGCAGTGGGGGGGAGGGGGCGGGGGGGGAGGTGGGGGCATTGAAACAATTACACACACACACACTCACACTCACACACTGACACAGGCATCTTTTAAACACACCATACACAGGCTGTAACCAGAAGGGTTGTTGATTTGTAATGGGGACTGGCTCATCAGCTGTTTTATTTATTTATTTGTTTATTTATTCATTCTTTTTTTTTTCTTTTTTTTTGGTTTTGTTATTCATTTATTCATTCATTTATTCGTTTTAAAGATTGATTCGTTCATTCAGTTTTTTAACTTATGATATATTGTGTGATTATTGTGTATTTATTTTGTCTGTTTTGTTTGTTAATTTATTTATCTATTTATTTATTCATTCAGGTTTGGTGTTTTTTTTTAACTGATAGGATGTTGAACTGACACTCCATTTTCACAGCTTCATTCGAAACTTTTCCAAAGACCCATCGGTTTTAAGCAGTGCTGATATCTTTGTCCACAACAGTTCAAAACTGTAGCCTATCCATGATATGTGGTTTTGTATGAGGGTGTGTGTGTGTGTTTTGTGTGTGTGTGTGTGTTTTGTGTGTGTGTGTGTGTTTTGTGTGTGTGTGTGTGTGTGTGCGTGTGAGCAAAATGAGTTGGACGGGATGTGTGATGATGTCATTTTGAAATTTTTAGTTAACTGATTTATTTTATTATTTTGTCGATTACTTTTTTTGTATGTGTAAAGCAGCTTTGAGCTCTTTTTTTAAGAAAAAGCATTGAATAAGTGTTGATTATCATTACTATATTTTTGTTTTGTGTGTGGGTGTGCATGTGTGTGTGTCTGTATGTGTGTGTGTGCGCGTGCGTGCGTGTGTATGTGTGTGTGTGCGTGTGTTGCGTGTGGTGCAGAGAGTGTGCTCCTTCAAGAATGTTCAGGCAGAGTCCCTGAGTTGTCTGAGAAATGGTGTGCGATCTCTGGGTCTCAATGTGAGTGTCGGGGGGGGCCTCACCCCCTCCCCCCACCCCCCACTCCCCTGTGGCCCCCCACGCCCCTCCCCCCCGCCCCCCCGGCTTTCTTTCTTTTGGCATGGTCTGACTGACTTGTTGCTGCTGCCTTCCTTCTTTCCTTCCGCTTTCTTCGCGCCGCCTGCAGCTTTTTTTGTTCTCAAAGGGGGAGGGTTGGGCAGGGGGGAGGGGGGGTGTTGATTGGTGTGTCATTGGGGGTAATGTGTTGTGGGGGTAGGGGTTCTGGGAGGGGTTGGGGGGGGGGGGTTGGGGTGGTGTTTTGAGTGTGTGGGTGTGGGGGTGGGATGGGGGGGTGAATGTGTGTGTGGGGGGTGGGGGTGGGGGGGGATGAATTTGTGTTGGGGGTGGTGAGTGTGCTTGTGGTACTGGAGAATGCATTGGTATGTGTGATGTGTGTTGTGTGTGGGTGTGAGTTTGTGTTTGGGTGTGGGGTGGGAGTGGGATGGGGGGTGAATGTGTGTGTGTGTGGGGGTGGGGGGGATGAATTTGTGTTGGGGGTGGTGAGTGTGCTTGTGATACTGGAGAATGCATTGGTATGTGTGATGTGTGTGTGTGTGTGTGTGTGTGTGTGTGTGTGTGTCTTTGTGTGTGTGTGTGTGTGTTGTGTATGTGTGTTGTTTTTTTGTGTGCTGTGTGTGTGTGTGTGTGTGTGTTGTGCATGTGTGTGTTTGTATGTGTGTTGTGTTTGTGTGTATGTTTGTGTGTGTGTGTTTGTGTGTGTGTGTGTGCATGATGCTGGTGGTGAGTGTGTATGACTGTGTTTTTGTGTTTCCGGGCTGCAATGCTTGTATTCACCTGCATCAAGGAGAGAGTTTTTACCTTTTTTACCCCTCCATATAGGCAGCCATTCTCCATTTTCGGGGTGTGTGCATGCTGGACATAATAGTTCTTCCATAACCCAGCAACTGCTGACTTGAAATAGAGGATCTTCATTGTGCATATTTGATCTTCAGTATGTGTATGCACATGAAGGGGGTTAAGGTACTAGCACATCTGTTGACCAGGGAGATTGGAAAAAAGCAATCTCCACCCATGGGGATTGAACCCAGGAATGGAAGTGTAATGCTGTAACCTCTCGCCTGTTGCATCCATGTGACAAATGTATTTGTTAGCATGCAAGCAAAGGTACCAACACCAGGCGTGTGTTAGTGTGTGCATACATGTGTGCGTGCCTGCATTTTCGGAGTGGTGAATGACCTGTTTGCGTGACTTATGTATGTGTGTAACTGTATGTGCATGTATGTATGCATTAAAGTGTGTGTATTGTATGTGCCAAAAAAACCTGGTGGTGCTCTAATTGTAGCGATGCGCTCTCCCTGGGCAGAGTAGCCCAAATTTCACACTGAGAAATTTGTTGTTCTTTGTTCGTGGGCTGCAACTCCTGTGTTCACTTGTATGTACACTCGTGGGCTTTAAGGTGTATGACCGTTTTTACCCTGCCATGTAGGCAGCCATACTGGGTTTTCGGAGATGTGCATGCTGTGTAAGTTCTTGTTTCCGTAACCTGCCGAATGCTGACATGGATTACAGGATCTTTAACGTGTGTATTTGATCTTCTGCTTGCGTATACACACGAAGGGGATTCAGGCACTGGCAGGTCTGCACATATGTTGACCTGGGAGATCGGAAAAATCTCCACCCTTTACCCACCAGGCGCCGTTACCGAGATTCAAACCCGGTGCCCTCAGATGGAAAGTCCAATGTTTTAACCACTCAGCTATTGCGCCTGTCTATACAATACAGTGTGTGTGTTGATGTGTTTATGCATGTGTGCATCATGACACATGCATGGTAGAGTGTATGTGATGGAGAAAGGAGAATATCATTGTACTCAGGATACTGCATGAGTGTTTTGAAAGGCTGCTACTGCAGTTGCTGGCATGTTTGAATCAGTACGTATAATCATAATGGCTGCCTATGAATGTATGAGCTTGTAAGTTATGTGGGCGTGCATATGTTTTCTTATGTGTGCGCCAGTGGGTACGTGAATGTGTGCGAACATGTGTGTGTGTGTGTATGTGCTTGTGCCTGTGCATGTTGTATTTGTGTTTGTGTGTGAGAGATGTGTGTTTGAATTAAAAATTTTCTTTTTTGTTTTTTGTCCTCAGCATACACATACGATGTTCCTTGTGAGAGTTGTTTTGTGTAGACCTTTGAAATTGGGAGGATATGTTTGTGAAGGAATGCACATATGAGAGAGAGAGAGAGAGAGAGAGAGAGTGTGTGTGTGTGTGTGTGTGGTTGGGGAGGCTGAGTTTGATAGGCTGCGGGTGATCATCTCCCGTCGTATGTGAAACGCGGTTCCTCCGTCTTTGGAGAATTTGTTTTGGACAGGGGCAGACAATTCCCTTCACGGCCCTGACATTTTTTTTGTTTGTTTGTTTGTTTGTTTTTGGTTTGTTTATATATTTATTCCTTTAGTTCAGCATATAATAACGTGGCTATACGAAGGTGGTAGTTTGGTTCACTGGCGACTTACTAACCTGCGATGGTGGTTGTTGTTTTGCGTTCTGTTTGGCATTGCATCTTGTTAGTGTTGGTCTGTTCCTGACCGGTTTGGCTGTGATGTAGCTGGCAGATTTGTATTGACATTTATTCCTCTTTACTGGGTATTGCTGACACCAAGTTGGAGGTTTTTTTCTGAGTTAAAAATTTTTTATTATGTTTTATTATTTGTTTTGGATTCTTCCCATTGTTTGCATATGATGCATATATCCATGACCATACACACACACACACACACACACACACACACACACACTTGCAGACACGCATGCACACACTCGCTCTTTCTCTCTATAGCACATGAGTAAAATTGAGTGGGTGTGTTTTGCATGTGTGTGTGTGTGCGTGTATGTGTGTGTGTGCGTGTGCGTGTGCGTGTGTGTGTGTGTGTGTGTGTACGTGCGTGTGTGTGTGTATGTTTTCATTGTGTTTTTCCTCTTTATCTGTGACTAAAGTTCTGCATAAAATGGATAAAAAGATGAGAGAGAGAAAAAAAAAAGGAGAAAGAAGTAGATGAAATAAAATGAGTGTAGTCTGACGTGTTCCCACAGCTGAGTTCGAACCCCCAGCCCCCAGGTTGATTGCTTCCTACCACTGCAGCCCCACTCCCCCCCCCCCCCGACCACCCCCCCACCCCACCCCTACACCCCCCTTTTAGAAACTGTCATCACTGACATGTCTCTTGCCCTCTTCCCCCCCAACCCCCCTCCCCACACTCCGTCCCACTTCCTACCCCTCCCCTCCCTACCTGGTCGTTTTCAATCGGCGAACTGACCTGTGGACCTTTGAATGGATTTTATTCATCTGAAGAAAAGTTTTTCTTAATTCCCCCCCCGCCCCCTCCCCTCTGTTGGTTGACATGATGCATACAAGAAATCTGTTTCTCTGTCTCATCTTCATTTCTTTCTTCTTCTTTTTTTTAACACTTTTTTCATTAAAAATTTTCCTATATTAGCATTACAGAACTATACACACATCTGATAATTATACAGTTGGAGAGAGAAAAAGAAGAGAAAAAGAGAGACTGAAGGAAAAACAGATACTAGGATATATCAAAATTATTAAACTAGAAAAACAGATACTAGGATATATCAAAATTATTAAACTAGAAAAACAGATACTAGGATATATCAAAATTATTAAACTAGAAAAACAGATGCTAGGATATGTCAAAGTTATTAAACTAGAAAAACAGATACTAGGATATGTCAAAGTCATTAAACTAGAAAAACAGATACTAGGATATATCAAAATTATTAAACTAGAAAAACAGATGCTAGGATATGTCAAAGTTATTAAACTAGAAAAACAGATACTAGGATATGTCAAAGTTATTAAACTAGAAAAACAGATACTAGGATATATCAAAATTATTAAACAAGAAAAAAACACAAAAAATCCCACACATTCGCACATCTACATTCACATATGCATAAAAAAAACCCCAAAACACTATGATCAAGAACGCATAAACATATACATACACATACATGCGAGAATTTTATAAGTTTGATAAATTGGGGGTTGCTATTTACATAGTCATTACGCTATATCTCATCTTGTACTGTGATGTAAAATATAGAAGTTTATTAGAACACATCAGATCAATATTGTAATTGTACCTCTTGTGGTTAACATATATTCATCACTTTACTTTGTATCTATAAACTGGGCTTTATGTGGAAACCATCTAATGATAAAATCAATATGAGTATTTTTTGGGGGCTATATATTCTGCAGTTGTGTATCTGTATTTCCGTGTATTGATAAAACCTTGTAGGACAGACACAGTTTTTCTTAAATTGCATTGGTACACATATTGTTTAGCTAACAATAAGATGAAATAAAAGCTTGAATCAATGACTATATTTTTCTCAAGTCCAGGTATGACTTATGGCTCAGTTATATGTAAATTTTGAATGTTTGGACATCTTTTATTCATTATATTCATTAATGCAGAAACGTTGAACAATTGCGCACTGCTATAACATATGTCTTCTACTGTCGTTCATTATATTACAAAAACTGCATTGATTGATGGAGTCTCCTGTCGGACCGATGGATGAGTAGGCAGGCAGGTTTATCTGTCGGTGTGTGTCCTCGTATAGGAGAAGAGGCCGATTCTGGATGCGCAGCACTTCCCACAGGTGTTGCAAGGGAAAACGTCTCCAGAAGTTGAGCCCTGCTTCCTTCGCTCACACTTCTCCTTAATGGCCAGCATTCTCTTGTTCTCAAACGTCTTTATGCCACTAGAACACAGCATCCTCCAGCAAGAGCGGTCAAGGGCATCAGTTTCCCAGGAAGCCATATCTATGTCACAGACTTTGAGGTTTGTCTTCAAGGTGTCCTTGAAGCGCTTGCAGGGTCTTCCAAGTTTGCAGTGGCTTTCCTTCAGCTGGCCATACAGTAGCATCTTCGGGATCCTGCTGTCTGTCATGCGGATAGCGTGTCCTGTCCAGCGTAGATCACTGTTAATTCCCCCCATGTCTTTTGATATAACACTTGTTCCCAGACATCTGTGTGGGATTCTCAACTAGAACTATTTCAGTTTTACTTCTGAAATCTTACTGATATGAAAAAAATTTTTTTTCCAATCACAGACAACATTAAGTTTTTCCTCCCATTTTGAACAGCATATGGATGGATACCGTTGTCAGTATATCATAATACAACTTTGAGCCTTTAGCTGTTGATGTCAACTTATTAAACAATATAGACATATTCAAGCATTTGTCATTGTCTACAGTTATGTTCGTTTGTTGAATGTACTCTATTATTGCTGACTTTTAGCCATAAAAAGTGATGAAATTTAAATTGACATTCTATCTACATTTGAATTTGCCTTAAGAAAGAAAGCCTCCATTTTCAAGCACAAAATGTGCTATACAATGTACACTTTTATTGACCAGTGTTTTACCCCTGATGTTTTATTCCCTATCTGTATTCTTTGATTATAAAACACTGGCTCTGCAAGAAGTTTAGCAGAGACCTTACAATTGATTTTATAGAAAAAAATCCTTCTATGCTGTAAAAACCTCTGTCCAAAACATATTTATTTACAAAAGAATGTTATTTTTTTGAAAATCCTTAAGCATAAGAAAGCTTGCCGTAGCAATATTTTTCCATTTATGATCAGTTTCCCCAGATTTCCATATCCATGTTAATTTTAAAGAAGCTGCAAGTGTTTTCGAATCTGGCAGCCCAAGACCACCCTCTCTGACGCTTGTATGCACTGTTTTTCTACTAATTTTATTTTGCTTTTTGTTCCATACAAACTTACAACATTTATCTTGCAAAGTATGAAAAAAAAGGTCTAGTGGGCGTGGTAGCAAAATCCACAAATGTATAAGTTTTGATAGAATTAATGATTTTTAACACAGCCACACTGCCTGTAGGTGTTATTTGTCATTTTGTCCATGCCCTAACCAAGTGTGTCACATCTGCTAACCTTTCTGAATGATTTATATTAGCACAGTCTTGTAAATCATTCGTAAACCAAACACCTAAAATGTTAGACTTTGGTGGGTTCCATTATGTGCCTAGATGCTCTAAATAACAAACATTAGAATTTCGTGTGCTTCCACGCCAGATTGTACTAGTTTTCCCACAGTTCATGATATAAGCCTGATTTACTATAAAAAGTGTCCACTACGTGTATGCAAGTCTCAAATGATTTTCTGTCACCTGATAATAGAAATTCAGTGTCATCTGCATATTGAGAGAGTGTATGTTCTGTATTGTTAATTTTTATACTTTCAGTGTCATGTGTCATAATCGCCAGTATCTCAACACATGAAATGAACAGATAAGGTGATAGTGGGTCTCCCTGTCTACACCCTCATTCCACACTGACCCAACACTCTAGTTCTGTCTGTCTTTTTCTTCCCCCCCCCACCCCCTCCCTCACTCACCCCCCTCTCACTGTCTCTCTCTGTGTGTCTCTGCCTGTCTGTCTCTCTGTTTCTGTCTCTCTCTTGCCATTGCTCTCTCCTTCTCGCTAACAAAGTGTTAAACCAGTGGCAGTCACAAGGATTTATTACTGAATGTGTGTGTGTGCAGAAGGGGGTGGTGGGGGTGGAGGTAGGGGGATCCAACAATTTAAAATAAAAGCGATAAATTTTCATTAAGAGATGGGGATAGATTATAGAAATAAAAAAAAAGAGTTACAGATGCTGTGATGATAACAGTATTGTTGGAAATGGGGGATAGACTTAGAAAAAAAAAAGTACACATATGGTTGGGATGTTTGTTGACACATTAACCCTTTGACTGCTGCTGAGTACCGGCATTTTTGTAGTTTTTTTTTTTTGTCACAGGCATACATACACACACACACCACACAACCCTTCCACTCCACCCCACTTCTCCTTGTAGAAGGGTTGTTGCCATGCAAGCGATGTGTTGATACAGGAGTGGTGTGTGTGTGCGTGCATGCGTGAGTGCGTGTATGTATGTGTGTGTATGCGCATGGCATGCATGCGTGCGTGCGTGTGTCTGCATGTTTGTGTTCGTACATGCGTGTGCATGTTTGCGTGCGCGTGTGCCTTTTTCCAGTCGATCCGGGACCACATGCAGATGGGGGTGAAGGTGTACAACGCCTTCTTCCACTACCACCACGAGGAGATCCAGTACTGGTCGGCCATGTTGAAGGGCATCACTCAGGGGCAGCCAGGGACCCCTGCTCACCGCTCACCGCGACGCAGGGGGGCCAGACGGTGAGGGGAAGGGGAGGGGAGGAGGACAGGGAGAGAGGGGGTGGGGGTAGGGGGTGGGGGAAGGAGGGGGGTGCGGTGCAGGGGGGCTGGGGGGGGGCAGGGTTCTTGCAGAGTCATGAAAGTCTGGAAAAGTCTTGGAAAATTGTGAGAACCTTTTTTTTTTTTTTTTTTTTTTTTAACCGCCCCCCCCGGGGCTGGAAAAGTCTTGGAAAAATGTGAGACCCCCCCCCCCCACCCCCTCCCCTGCTTTTTTTTTTCCAGGGCTGGAAAAGTCTTGGAAAATTGTGAGAACCATTTTTCCAGGGCCTGATAAGTCTTGGAAAAACGTGAGAACTTTTTATTTCCATGGCTGGGAATTCTTGTAAAAAAATGAGAGAACCGTTTCCAGGGTTGAGAAAGGTCTAGGGGGGTGGGGGGGGGGGGTGCGGGGCGGGGAGGGGTGGGGGTGGGGGATGAGAGAACCAATTCCAGGCCTGGAAAAGTCTTTAGAAAGCGTGAGAACCAATTTGCTGGGATGTATAACTTTTGAAAAGTCTTGGAAAAAATAAGGGAACCATTTCCAGGGCTTGACAACTCTTGGAAAAACATGATTTGCCTTTCAGGGTCTGGAAAAGTCTTGGAATTAAAATAAAACCTCTGACCAGTACCATTGAACAAGAAGCTTTAATACATTAAAAAAAACCAAAACAAACAATTTTATATAAAAAAAATGATGAAAATTGACCATCAACACTGGGACATCAGTTGATCTGTTTTGTTCAGTGGTGTAGCAGACAGATAATGTGATTCAGTTTGGCTCTGTGTTTGGAATGTAAAAAAAAAAGTACAGAATTTTCTTTATTCATACTCCATGCTCTAACACTCTCTCACACTCCCTCTCATACTCACACAAACACACACACACACACACACACACACACACACACACACCACACACAACACACACACACAACACACACACACAAACATACACACACATACACACTCCCCCTCACCTCCAACCCCCATACATACACACAGACCACTTGATAACCCTTCCACCACTCACACACACTGTGTATCACTATCAGGTCCTTGGTGTTGTCGTGGTTGCGTGAGCGGAAGACCAACGTGGTTCTGGACATGACCCAGCTGTCGTCAGCGCTGTCCTCGGCAGCGTGTCCAGGGCTGCACATGCAGCTGTCACAGGCACGCCTCACCGCTTCTCTCAAGGCTGCCGTGGGAGGTGAGGATGTAGCTGTTGTTTTTTGTTTTGTTTTTTTCTATTGACTTGTTAACTTCCTCGTTGGAAACTAGTATCACTGACAGTATACTTAGACCTGCATAGATGTATAGATATGCAGACTAAGCACACTCACACACATTCACACATGTACTCACACACGTATGCACGCATACGCACACACACACACACACACACACACACTGTAGGTTTTTTCCTGTTTTTTTCATTGACTTGTTTATTTCCAGGTTGGAAACTAGTGTCACGGACAGTATACATAGACCTGTATAGACATATAGTTATACAGACAAAGCACACTCACACACATGCACACATGCATGTGCGCACATGCACACACAGACACTCTCTCTCTGTAGGTTTTTTTTTTTTTTTTTTTTCATTGACTCGTTTATTTCCTGGTTGGAAACTTGTACTGTATGGTTGCGAGGCATGGACACTGATGGCTGAAACTGAAAGGAAGATCCAGGCCTTTGAGAACAAATGCCTGAGGAAGCTCCTTCAAATTCCCTGGATCGAGCACAGGACCAATGAACATGTACGGAGCAGAATTGAGAACCTTGCTGGACCTCAGGAACCTCTCCTTTCAACTGTGAAGAGACGCAAGCTGATATGGTTTGGACACAATACTCAACACACCAGCTTGTCCAAAACAGTCATGCAAGGCACCATCGAGGGCGGGAGAAGAAGAGGAAGACAGCGGAAGAACTGGCATGAGAACATCAAACAATGGACCGGACTCCACACACGTGAGCTGCTGCCGGCGGCTGCCGACAGAGACAGATGGAGAAGGGAGGTTGCGTCTGTGGTCCTCAGGCTTCCCCCAACGACTACTTTGTAGTTATGGGCCTGAGGTGTAGTGAGGTGAGGTGGAAACTGGTATCACGGACACTATACATAGACCTGTATATTTTTCAAACGGTGGTTTCAGCGGAGGACATGAGCAGTGCGGTGTCGGCCCTGGACGTCTCCATGGAGCTGGAAGTGCAGAGCGTCTGGTGCTGCCACCTGGAGGCCAAGGTGCCAGAAGGGGAGATCAACGGTCATGTGCACCACTGGGACCATGTGTTGTACCTGACGCTGCTGATTGTGAAGGTCAGTGGGCCCCGTGGCTGTTGTTTGGTCTGTGATAATGTAGTGTGGGTTCACTTCCCATTTTGCCTGTGGTCCGTGTAATGTGGGTTCACTTCCCATTTTGTCTGTGGTCTGTGTAATGTGGGTTCACTTCCCATTTTGCCTGTGGTCTGTGTAATGTGGGTTCACTTCCCATTTTGCCTGTGGTCTGTGTAATGTGGGTTCACTTCCCATTTTGCCTGTGGTCTGTGTAATGTGGGTTCACTTCCCATTTTGCCTGTGGTCTGTGTAATGTGGGTTCACTTCCCATTTTGCCTGTGGTCTGTGTAATGTGGGGCAAGTGGAGTGATGGCCTGGAGGTAACGCGTCCGCCTAGGAAGCGAGGGAATCTGAGCTTGCTGGTTCAAATCACGGCTCAGCCGCCGTTATTTTCTCCCCCCCCACTAGACCTTGAGTGGTGGTCTGGATGCTAGTCATTCAGATGAGACGATAAACCGAGGTCCCGTGTGCAGCATGTACTTAGCGCATGTAAAAGAACCCACATCAACAGAAGGGTTGTTCCTGCAAAATTCTGTAGAAAAATCCACTTTGATAGGAAAAACAAATAAAACTGCATGCAGGAAAAAATACAAAAAAAAAAAAAGGGTGGCGTTGTAGTGTAACGACGTGCTCTCCCTGGGCAGAGCAGCCCGAATTCCACACAGAGAAATCTGATGTGATAAAAAGAAATACAAATACAAGTACCCATTGTGTCTGTGATATTTGTAATGTGGGTTCACTACCCATTATGTCTGTAATCTGTGTATTGTAGGTTCACTACCTATTAAATCTGTGATCTGTGTAACATGGCGTCACTACCCATTATGTCTATGATCCATCCATGTCACCACAAAAGACAGGTGTGCTGTGTGGTAGGTGTTTCATACAACAGGTGTTCTGTAAGACAGGTGTTCTGTAAGACAGGTGTGCTGTGTGGTAGGCATTTCATACAACAGGTGTTCTGTAAGACAGGTGTACTGTGGTAGGCATTTCATACAACAGGTGTTCTGTAAGACAGGTGTTCTGTAAGACAGGTGTGCTGTGTGGTAGGCATTTCATACAACAGGTGTTCTGTAAGACAGGTGTGCTGTGTGGTAGGCATTTCATACAACAGGTGTTCTGTAAGACAGGTGTACTGTGGTAGGCATTTCATACAACAGGTGTTCTGTAAGACAGGTGTTCTGTAAGACAGGTGTACTGTGTGGTAGGCATTTCATACAACAGGTGTTCTGTAAGACAGGTGTTCTGTAAGACAGGTGTACTGTGTGGTAGGCATTTCATACAACAGGTGTTCTGTAAGACAGGTGTGCTGTGTGGTAGGCATTTCATACAACAGGTGTTCTGTAAGACAGGTGTACTGTGTGGTAGGCATTTCATACAACAGGTGTTCTGTAAGACAGGTGTGCTGTGTGGTAGGCATTTCATACAACAGGTGTTCTGTAAGACAGGTGTACTGTGGTAGGCATTTCATACAACAGGTGTTCTGTAAGACAGGTGTGCTGTAAGAAAGGTGTGCTGTGTGGTAGGCATTTCATACAACAGGTGTTCTGTAAGACAGGTGTACTGTGTAGTAGGTGTTTTATACAACAGGTGTGCTGTAAGACAGGTGTGCTGTAAGACAGGTGTTGTGCGGCAATGTTCGCCAGGTGCACAAGCTGGGGCGGGAGGTGCGTGTGGAGGGCATGGAGGACAGCCTGCAGGTGGAGTGGTCCACCAAGACCTTCGACGTCCTCTCCCAGCTCCTGGGCGCCTTCAGCCGCCCCCGGTCCTCCTCCATCAACCCCTCCTCCTCCACCACCCTCACTGCAGCAGACGAGGGCGAGACGGAGGTGATGAAGGTTGTGGGCAGGGAGGAGGAGGAGGAGGAGGAGGTGATGCCCGCGGTGATGTCGCCTGTGCTGCATCTGAACATGAAGGTGGACGTGTCCAACATCAGTGCGTTTGTCTGTGACAGTGCTGGAGGTGAGTTGCGTGGGTTTTTTTTTTTTGTGTGTGTGTGTGTGTGTCTTTCTTTAATTAAATGTTTTTTTTCAGTTTGAGTGATATTAGACGTTGAATGTGTTTTTTTTGGGTGTGGGTGGGTGTGCGGAGGGAGGGGGTGGCGGTGGGGGTGTTAGTGGGGGTGTGTATGTTTGTGGTGTTTGTCAAGTGTGAGGATTTTATTTTATGATTACAAAATAAGCAGCAAATGCTTTTTTTACATTGAGTGTGTGTTTGTGTCAGTATCTGTGTGTGAGTGTTTGTTGGTGTGTCTCTGTGTGTGTGAGTGTGTGGGGGTGTGGGGGTGGGGATGAGTGTTAGTGGGTGTGTGGGTGTTTTTGTGGTGTGTGTCAAGTGAAGTCACAGTTGTATTTTTTTCATGGTGGAACATTAAATAAGCAGCAAATGCTTTTTTTTTTTTTTTTTTAATTTTTTTTTTTAACATCGAGTGTGTGTGTGTGTGTGTGAAGTCATGTCAGTTTTATTTCATGATAGAACTTTAAATGAGCAACAAATGCTTTTTTTTAAATTTTTAAAAATAAAATATTGAGTGTGTGTCTGTGTTTGTGTCTGTGTGTCTGTGACAGTCAAGGATGAGTTTTTGTGTGTAAGTGTTTTTTGGTGTGTCTGTGTCTGTGCATGTGTGTATCTGTGTCTGTGTTTGTGTGTCTGTGACAGTGCCAAGGATGAGTTTTTGTGTGTAAGTGTTTTTTTGGTGTGTCTGTGTGTGTGTGGGTGGGTGGAAGGGTGTTTGTGGGGGAAGGGGGTGTGGGTGTGTTTGTGGTGTGTAGTGGTGTTGTGTGCATGTGTGTCTGTGACAGTGCTGGGGGTGTTTCTGTGTGTGGGTGTTTGTGGGGTTAGGTGTGGTGTGTGTGTTTGTCTGTGTGTGTTCGTGACAGTGTAGGGGATAGTTTCTGTATGGGAGAGAGGGTGTGTGTGTGGATGTCGGGGGGAGTGAGTGTGTGTTTATTTGTGTGTGTGTGTGTGTGTGTGAGAAAGGTATGTAATAACATGTATTGTGTGATGTGCATTGTGTTGTGCAGCATCTACATGTGATGTGTATAAATCATGATATGTGTGTGTATCTTTGTGTATGTTTTATCTTGTGTGTGTGATACGTGTATAAGTGTGATGTAAGACATGTACCTATGTGGTGTGTTTCATAATTATGATGTTTCTGCTATGTTGTGCATGTTGTGTTGTGTGCTGTGTACTGTATGAAATTAGGGTTGCTCTCCCCAGGGAGAGTGTGTTGCTGCACTGAGAGCACCATCCATTTTGTTGTATTTTTTTTCAACTTGCAGTTTGTTTGTTTTCCTATTGAAGTGGATTTTTCTACAGCATTTTTCCAGGGGCAACACTTTTGTTGCCGTGGGTTCTGCTACGTGTGCTATGTGTATGCTGCATGTGGGACCCTCGTTAATCGTCTTATCTGAATGAGCGTATGGTATGATGTGCAGGATGTGTGTGTGATGGGTAAGATGCGATGTAAGTATGTGATGTCTGTGTGATGTGTATGACAAGATGTGCGTGATGTGTGTGATGAATACTGTGCCGTGTGTGATGAATACTGTGCCGTGTGTGATGAATACTGTGTGTGATGAATACTGTGCCGTGTGTGATGAATACTGTGCCATGTGTGTGTGATGAATACTGTGCCGTGTGTGATGAATACTGTGCTGTGTGTGTGTGTGATGAATACTGTGCCATGTGTGATGAATACTGTGCTGTGTGTGATGAATACTGTGCCATGTGTGATGAATACCGTGCTGTGTGTGATGAATACTGTGCTGTGTGTGATGAATACTGTGCCGTGTGTGTGTGATGAATACTGTGCCGTGTGTGTGTGATGAATACTGTGCCATGTGTGATGAATACTGTGCTGTGTGTGATGAATGCTGTGCCGTGTGTGATGAATACTGTGCCATGTGTGATGAATACTGTGCCATGTGTGATGAATACCGTGCTGTGTGTGATGAATACTGTGCCGTGTGTGATGAATACTGTGCCATGTGTGATGAATACTGTGCCATGTGTGTGTGATGAATACTGTGCTGTGTGTGATGAATACCGTGCTGTGTGTGATGAATACTGTGCCGTGTGTGATGAATACTGTGCCGTGTGTGATGAATACTGTGCCATGTGTGATGAATACTGTGCCATGTGTGTGTGATGAATACTGTGCTGTGTGTGATGAATACTGTGCTGTGTGTGATGAATACTGCACCGCGTGTGATGAATACTGTGCCGTGTGTGATGAATACTGTGCCGTGTGTGTGTGATGAATACTGCACCGCGTGTGATGAATACTGTGCCGTGTGTGATGAATGCTGTGCTGTGTGTGATGAATGCTGTGCTGTGTGTGATGAATACTGTGCCGTGTGTGATGAATACTGTGCTGTGTGTGATGAATACCATGCTGTGTGTGATGAATACTGTGCTGTGTGTGATGAATACTGTGCCGTGTGTGATGAATACTGCACCGCGTGTGATGAATACTGTGCTGTGTGTGATGAATACTGTGCTGTGTGTGATGAATACTGTGCCGTGTGTGATGAATACTGTGCCGTGTGTGATGAATACCATGCCGTGTGTGATGAATACCATGCTGTGTGTGTGTGTGTGATGAATACCGTGTGTGATGAATACCGTGCTGTGTGTGATGAATACCGTGCCGTGTGTGATGAATACCGTGCTGTGTGTGATGAATACTGTGCTGTGTGTGATGAATACCATGCTGTGTGTGATGAATACCGTGCTGTGTGTGATGAATACCGTGCTGTGTGTGATGAATACCGTGCTCTGTGTGTGTGATGAATACTGTGCTGTGTGTGTGTGTGATGAATACTGTGCTGTGTGTGGTGAATACCATGCTGTGTGTGTGTGTGATGAATACTGTGCTGTGTGTGGTGAATACCATGCTGTGTGTGTGTGTGATGAATACCGTGCCGTGTGAGATGAATACCGTGCTGTGTGAGATGAATACTGTGCTGTGTGTGATGAATACTGTGCTGTGTGTGATGAATGCTGTGCTGTGTGTGATGAATACTGTGCTGTGTGTGTGTGTGATGAATGCTGTGCTGTGTGTGATGAATGCTGTGCTGTGTGTGATGAATGCTGTGCTGTGTGTGATGAATACTGTGCTGTGTGTGATGAATACCGTGCTGTGTGTGATGAATACTGTGCTGTGTGTGATGAATACTGTGCTGTGTGTGATGAATACTGTGCTGTGTGTGATGAATACCGTGCTGATTAATACTGTGCTGTGTGTGATGAATACTGTGCTGTGTGTGATGTTGCAGTGTGTGTGTTGGTGCACGTGAACAGCGTGACGGCCAGCCACTCTCTCTCCCAGTCGGCCGTCTCCCTGGACGTGCTCAAAGTCCTCTACCTCAAGTACACACACACCGTGAGTCCTCAGGACACAGGCGTCCAAAAGATCAATCATGCACGTTAAAGATCCCATAATCCATGTCAGTGTTTGGTGGGTTATGAAAACAAGAAAAATACCTGGCATTTACATTCCTGAACACAAAGCGTGGCTGCCTTCATGTCACGTAAAGGAAATAAAGGGAGTGGCAGAATGCAAAAAAAGACGACGACGCCAGTGATTGCCCACTCACAGCCTTTCTTGGCTGCACATAATAATGATAATGGTATTTATATAGCGCTGAATCTTGTGCAGAGACAAATCAAAGCGCTTTCGCACCAGTCATTCACACGCATGCATAACTCTAAAACTGTAGAAACTAAAGACAAGGAAGGGCAGGCAAGGGAGGCTATTTTGGGAAGAGGTGGGTTTTAAGGCCAGACTTGAAAGAGCTGAGAGTGGAGACTTGACGAAGCGAAAGAGGAAGTTCATTCCAATTGCATGGTCCAGAGAAAGAAAGAACGGCAGCCAACAGTCGAGTGTTTGAATCTGTGAAACGTCTTTGTTGGATCGTGTTGTTTTGGTGATGACTAACCAAACATTGGTTAAAGAGAGGTTAAAGATCTCACATGTTGTTATGGTGATGACTGTTTGGTTGAAGAGAGGTTAAAGGTCTCACATGTTGTTTTGGTGATGACTGTTTGGTTAAAGAGAGGTTAAAGGTCTCACAGCCGTCTATGGCTGCAGTCTTATGCCAGGAACAACTGTCTTGGCTTGTCAGAGGTTCCAAGGCAAACCTCATTTCCAAGTGCTTTCCATGTACTGCAGTTATTAAAACATTATCAAGAAGAAAGGGGTCTTCTACCTGACATACTCATTTGGATGATGTTTTTGTAACCCTGACACATCAAGCTAACCGTTCAGATTCTGTTGATGTTATTTGAACCTAACACTGATAAAGGAAAAAATGGCAGTTGATGCAGGACGTCAGTATTAAAGGCAGTGTGGTAACACTTTATACAGGACATCATCTGATGTCTTTTTGGCACTGAACGGGTTAATGCTTATACAGTCTTGATGCTCACATGGCCACTCTACTCTGAGTTGAAACCTGATTTTGAACACTCTGTAAACTCTCCAAATTTACATAGAAATAGAACTGAATCTTTTGATAAAGCTGTACAAACTGTGTGGCGATGTGTTTCACAGTGTCTGGCGCTGAAGAAGATGTCGGAGGTGTCTAGCTCGGTGCTGCATATTCATGAGGTCAAGGCCAGCTATGCAGAAGGGAAGAAGGTGAGGTCACAGGGTCATGGCTGATCAATGATTGGTTTCTGACGATTATTGTTTGCAGAGTAGTGCTGTCTTCCGACAGTAAGTGTATCACCCACAAGTCATCAAACAGATAAATGATGCCTGTTTAACTGGCTGTCACACTAGATGGTTGTTTACTTAGTCTGTAGTCTAATGCAGTATGGTAAAACTATACACAGTACAGTACAGCACAGTACAGTACAGAAAACTGCACTGCTCTACACTGCACTACACTACGCTACACTACACTACGCTATGCTACTCTACGCTACAGCATCACTTCATTAATCTCTCACAGGAAAAATTATTTTCCTTATCATACACATACATCAAGAATCAGATATAAATGCAATAGTTACTACGTACAGGCAAACAATTCTCACATTTATTAAAGAAATATATGTACAGCATTAAAAAAAAAGATTTAACGCGATTCCTCTTTGTCTTTCACAACAACACACATATTACACTGCAGACTATTTGAACTTGTGTTTGTCGTCATGATTTTATCAGGCAAAGGAAATCTAAACAGGACATAGTAAAGACAGAGAGACAGCAACACAACACAACATGACACAACACGGTACAACACAACACGACATGACACAACACGACACAGCATGACACAGCATGACACAACATGACACGACATGACACAGCACAACACAACATGACATGACATGACACAGTACAACACGACATGACACAACACAGTACAACACGACATGACACGACATGACACAGTACAACATGACATGACATGACACAACACAACACAACATGACACAACACGGTACAACACAACACAACACGACACGACATGACACAATATTGGTTTTGTCTTGTTTTAGCAGACCATCTGGACCGATATGAAAGTGAAAAATAACCATAAACTTAGCATGCTGTAGGTGACTGAGAGAAATAAAATGAAGGTTTACCAGCAGAAATATGCATCATTCCAGATGTTGTCATCACCAATCATGCGTTACAGGACTGACTTTATGGGGGATATGAAGCTGTGATTTGAACAGTGTGTGTTAGCAAAAATCATATACACATCTCTTTATTTTTCCTGTTATTTTAAAGATGATATTTATTGAATTAACTGACAGATGACAGCATGGTTTGTGTTGTATTGTGTTGTGTTGTGTTGTGTTGTGTTGTGTTGTGTTGTGTTGTGTTGTGTTGTGTTGTGTTGTGTTGTGTTGTATTGTGTTGTATTGTGTTGTGTTGTGTTGTGTTGTGTTGTGTTGTGTTGTGTTGTGTTGTATTGTGTTGTGTTGTGTTGTGTTGTATTGTGTTGTGTTGTGTTGTGTTGTATTGTGTTGTGTTGTATTGTGTTGTATTGTGTTGTATTGTATTGTGTTGTATTGTATTGTATTGTGTTGTATTGTATTGTGTTGTATTGTATTGTATTGTGTTGTATTGTGTTGTATTGTGTTGTGCAGGAGCTGCGTGTGCACATTCTGCGTGAGCTGACGATGGACTGGACGACCAGCGCCCACATGTGTGTGCTGCAGGGAGTGCAGAACATGGCCTCCCTCCTGGACAGGCTCAGGGCCAGAAAAGGTGATAACAGTACCAGTATCAGTATCAGTATCAGTAGCTCAAGGAGGCGTCACAGCGTTCGGACAAATCCATATACGCTGCACCACATCTGCCAGGCAGATGCCTGACCAGCAGCGTAATCCAACGCGCTTAGTCAGGCCTTGAGAAAGAAAGAAAGAAAGAAAATAAATAAATAAATAATAATAATAATAATAATAAATAAATAAAAATAAAATAAAGGAAAAAAGTAAAAAAAAGAGAAAAAAAAAGAAATAAGTAAATAAATAAATAAATAATGGATAAATACATAAAAAAGAACTACTACTACTAATAATAATGTTTATAAGGCACAAAAACTTGATAACAGTATAATCATAACGATGATTACGGTAATAATGATGATATGATAGTCAGTCTTGTCAAACTATGACCATCAGAACAGCAGAGGAGGCAACTGCTGCCCCGACTATCCAGGCTCAAATTTGATTATAGTGGGGAGTGTCTTGCCCAAGTTACATCCCCACTCTCTCGGCCAAGAGGGTTAATTTTAGGACAGTCGGCGTTGGGATGGTTCACTAAGGCCGATTAGCCCCCAGGGCTGCAGCACTAAGAGCCAGTGCAATTTTGCCTCCTAGTTTGAGAGTCATGGTCCTTCACAAAAGACTAAGCTGTAAATGATTTCCCATTGCAATGCAGAGAAACCATTGATAATACAACTCTCACTTTCTGTTGGTCCAACTGTAAAATGATAATAATGATGGAGCCAGTTGCATTGCTCGGACGGAAGAGCCTTTTATGGTCGTAACCCACTACTAACTGTGTGTAGTATAGAACTGACCAATGGCGTAGTTCGGTCAGCGTAGGCATTTAGTCACGTGTAACTGTCAGAAAGTTAGAACCAAGCAATGCAACTGGCACCTGGTGAACAGTTCTGTGTGGCACCTCAGTGACTGTCTCCTCACAAGAGTTGAGGACAAGAAGAAGAAAATGATAAAGAAGAAGAAGAAGATAGCAATATAATAGAAGCAGGGCATGTCATCCGAACGTTTGACTCCAGAATCCCCAAACAGCTCCTCGTGAACTCTGCTTCGGCTAAGGAAACTTGAGGAAGGCTGCATAAATGCTATAAGTAAAGGTCAGCATTGTGTATGCTGGACCCCCCCACACACCCACAGTCCCCCTAAAATACAGGTGATGGGTGGTTTGGGTGACAGGTGAGGATGGCAGAAGGAAGCTGGCTGTGTCACCAGGCACGGCAGCTCACAGGTCACGCTTGATGATCAACGTTCTGATCCACGCTGACATTCACCTCTCGGCCTCCCTCTCACGGAACCACAGGTAGTTTGTGTGTGTGTGTGTGTGTGTGTGTGTGTGTTGTGTGTGTGTGTGTGTGTGTTGTGTGTGTGTGTGTGTGTTGTGTGTGTGTGTTGTGTGTGTGTGTTGTGTGTGTGTTGTGTGTGTGTGTTGTGTGTGTGTGTGTAGGATATAGTGTGTACGATGTTAGGTGCATGGTTGCAGAGTGCGTGGTGTATGTTGCACATGATCTGTGATGTGTGATGTCAGACATACCAGGACGTGATTTGAGGTGTGTGATATGGGGAATATTTGTATTTGTATTTCTTTTTATCACAGCAGATTTTTCTGTGTGAAATTCAGGCTGCTCTCCCCAGGGAGAGCGCGTCGCTATACTGCAGCGCCACCCTTTTTATTGGTATTTTTTCCTGTGTGCAGTTTTATATGCTTTTCCTATCGAAGTGGATTTTTCTATATAATTTTGCCAGGAACAACCCTTTTGTTGCTGTAGGTTCTTTTACGTGCGCTAAGTGCATGCTGTACACGGGACCTCGGTTTATCGTCTCATCCGAATGACTAGCGTCCAGATCACCACTCAGGGTCTAATGGAGGGGGAGAAACTATTGGCTGCTGAGCCGTGATTCAAACCTGTGCGCTCAGATTTTCTCGTTTCCTAGGCAGACGCGTTACCTCTGGGCCAACTCTCCATATGGGGAGTAAGGTGTGCACTTGGAAACGCATCAAAATCAGTGGTTGTTCTGGATGTTACAGCCAGGGATCACATGCTACAGGAAAACCCCCCCAAAACCCAACAACAATGAAACCAGTGGATGATGGTGTGCACAAGACTTAACTGCCTTTGGAAGTGCCTTTGTTAACTCACTCCAGACGAACTGTTTTCTCCCTTGCTTTTCCCTGCAGATGAACCATTTGTCAGGGTTAGGAAAAAAATCACAAAAAATACAAAACATCTAGTAACTGAATGAAACTCACTGTACTTGACCCACTGACTCCGTTACTCATGTCATGTGAACGCCCACCCCCCTCCCTTTTCACTGCTCTCAGAAGCTGAGTCACTATCAGTAACTTCTTGCTGGTAGCTTTCTTCCCTGCAGATACTTTATTCAACATCTTCATCATCCTCGCTGATGTCGAAACCTTCAGTTTTAAGCTTTTCAATCACTTCAGCAGCGGTAAAAGCCGCTGTTGTGATCTAGTTTGCTCCAAAAATTTCCACTTGTATCGCCTGGGACGCCATTTTTGATATGTATGCAGATTAGCTTGTTGTGTGGGGTCCTGAACTTGCTAGCTCGCTGTGGTGTGTGTTGTTATGGAGTTTCATGAAGAAACTTTCCATTCGACCCTTGACACATTCACAATGCCCGGTGCAGCTGCAAGTGTTATGCTACCCCATGAGGAAAACGTGGAAAAAAAATTGTCGAAACCGCTATAGCGTTCTGTTGTCCGGAACGCTACCTTATGTCAGGAACACTATGCATTCCATTGTCTGGAGTGAGTTGAGAGAAAGTGTGGTCAAGTGAAAAGACAACTGGCTGCTGTAAGCGAAAGATAACGGAGATACAAAGGAAACCCCAGATGTGAAAAAAACCCCAAAAAACCCAACCCCCCATAAACAAAGAAAGAAGAGAATTGTTGCCGCCAGAGGAATACATTGAACAGTGTCCGTAAGGTCAGAAAAAGGAAAACAGTTTGTGCACACTGTTCAGGTGTGAATTCTCCATTAGTCATGGCAGTTGTGATGATTGTCAGCATCACGTTGAATCAGAAAAGATACTGTGTTCTTGAAAATTCTTGAAAATTTAAGTTTGTTTTTCATTTTTGTATCATCTGTTCTTGGTGGTAAGATTCTAGGGTCGGCAAGTATGGGTATGTGTAGGCTGTACAGTTTATGTGTATTCTATATTTTTTGTTAAGATATCACTGTTTTTGATGGTAAGATTCTGGGGAAGGTATGTATGGGTTGGTGCAGGCTGTACAGTTTATGTGTATTCTATATTTTTTGTGAAGATATCACTGTTTTTGATGGTAAGATTCTGGGGAAGGTATGTATGGGTATGTGTAGGCTGTACAGTTTATGTGTATTCTATATTTTTTGTTAAGATATCACTGTTTTTGATGGTAAGATTGTGGGGAAGGTATGTATGGGCAGGTGTAGGCTGTACAGTTTATGTTTATTCTATATTTTTTGTTAAGATATTGTTTTTGATGGTAAGATTCTGGGGAAGGTATGTATGGGTATGTGTAGGCTGTACAGTTTATGTTTATTCTATATTTTTTGTTAAGATATCACTGTTTTTGATGGTAAGATTCTGGGGAAGGTATGTATGGGTTTGTGTAGGCTGTACAGTTTATGTTTATTCTATATTTTTTGTTGAGATATCACTGTTTTTGATGGTAAGATTGTGGGGAAGGTATGTATGGGTAGGTGTAGGCTGTACAGTTTATGTTTATTCTATATTTTTTGTTAAGATATCACTGTTTTTGATGGTAAGATTGTGGGGAAGGTATGTATGGGTAGGTGTAGGCTGTACAGTTTATGTTTATTCTATATTTTTTGTTAAGATATCACTGTTTTTGATGGTAAGATTGTGGGGAAGGTATGTATGGGTAGGTGTAGGCTGTACAAGTAGAGTTCTGTATTTTCATGTCTTCTGTTTTTGGTTGTAAGATTTTGGGGTAGGCAGGTATGGGTATGTGCAGGCTGTATAATTTAAGTTTTTTTTGTTAATTTTTTTGTTTGTGGGTAGGCATGTATGGGTATGTGTAGGCTGTATAATTTAAGTTTTTTTTGTTAATTTTTTTGTTTGTGGGTAGGCATGTATGGGTATGTGTAGGCTGTACAATTTAAGTTTTTTGTTAATTTTAATTGTTTGTGGGTAGGCATATGTGGGTATGTGTAGGCTGTACTGTGTATAATTTATGTTTGTTCTTTATTTATTTTTGAGGGGGTAGGGGTGGGGGGTAGGAAGGTGTGTGTGTGTGTGTGTGGCTGTATGGTGTACAGGGATGGTAGGTGTGTGGCTGTATGGTGTACAGGGATGGTAGGTGTGTGGCTGTATGGTGTACAGGGATGGTAGGTGTGTGGCTGTATGGTGTACAGTGATGGTAGGTGTGTGGCTGTATGGTGTACAGTGATGGTAGGTGTGTGGCTGTATGGTGTACAGTCAGTGATGGTAGGTGTGTGGCTGTATGGTGTACAGTGATGGTAGGTGTGTGGCTGTATGGTGTACAGTGATGGTAGGTGTGTGGCTGTATGGTGTACAGTCAGTGATGGTAGGTGTGTGGCTGTATGGTGTACAGTGAAGGTAGGTGTGTGGCTGTATGGTGTACAGTCAGTGATGGTAGGTGTGTGGCTGTATGGTGTACAGTGAGTGATGGTAGGTGTGTGGCTGTATGGTGTACAGTGATGGTAGGTGTGTGGCTGTATGGTGTACAGTCAGTGATGGTAGGTGTGTGGCTGTATGGTGTACAGTGATGGTAGGTGTGTGGCTGTATGGTGTACAGTGAGTGATGGTAGGTGTGTGGCTGTATGGTGTACAGTGAGTGATGGTAGGTGTGTGGCTGTATGGTGTACAGTGATGGTAGGTGTGTGGCTGTATGGTGTACAGTGATGGTAGGTGTGTGGCTGTATGGTGTACAGTGAGTGATGGTAGGTGTGTGGCTGTATGGTGTACAGTCAGTGATGGTAGGTGTGTGGCTGTATGGTGTACAGTGAGTGATGGTAGGTGTGTGGCTGTATGGTGTACAGTGATGGTAGGTGTGTGGCTGTATGGTGTACAGTGAAGGTAGGTGTGTGGCTGTATGGTGTACAGTGAGTGATGGTAGGTGTGTGGCTGTATGGTGTACAGTCAGTGATGGTAGGTGTGTGGCTGTATGGTGTACAGTGAGTGATGGTAGGTGTGTGGCTGTATGGTGTACAGTCAGTGATGGTAGGTGTGTGGCTGTATGGTGTACAGTGATGGTAGGTGTGTGGCTGTATGGTGTACAGTGAGTGATGGTAGGTGTGTGGCTGTATGGTGTACAGTGTTGGTAGGTGTGTGGCTGTATGGTGTACAGTGATGGTAGGTGTGTGGCTGTATGGTGTACAGTGATGGTAGGTGTGTGGCTGTATGGTGTACAGTGAGTGATGGTAGGTGTGTGGCTGTATGGTGTACAGTGAGTGATGGTAGGTGTGTGGCTGTATGGTGTACAGTCAGTGATGGTAGGTGTGTGGCTGTATGGTGTACAGTGAAGGTAGGTGTGTGGCTGTATGGTGTACAGTGAAGGTAGGTGTGTGGCTGTATGGTGTACAGTGATGGTAGGTGTGTGGCTGTATGGTGTACAGTCAGTGATGGTAGGTGTGTGGCTGTATGGTGTACAGTCAGTGATGGTAGGTGTGTGGCTGTATGGTGTACAGTGAGTGATGGTAGGTGTGTGGCTGTATGGTGTACAGTGATGGTAGGTGTGTGGCTGTATGGTGTACAGTGAGTGATGGTAGGTGTGTGGCTGTATGGTGTACAGGGATGGTAGGTGTGTGGCTGTATGGTGTACAGTGATGGTAGGTGTGTGGCTGTATGGTGTACAGTGATGGTAGGTGTGTGGCTGTATGGTGTACAGTCAGTGATGGTAGGTGTGTGGCTATATGGTGTACAGTGTTGGTAGGTGTGTGGCTGTATGGTGTACAGTGATGGTAGGTGTGTGGCTGTATGGTGTACAGTCAGTGATGGTAGGTGTGTGGCTGTATGGTGTACAGTGAGTGATGGTAGGTGTGTGGCTGTATGGTGTACAGTCAGTGATGGTAGGTGTGTGGCTGTATGGTGTACAGTGAGTGATGGTAGGTGTGTGGCTGTATGGTGTACAGTGATGGTAGGTGTGTGGCTGTATGGTGTACAGTGAGTGATGGTAGGTGTGTGGCTGTATGGTGTACAGTGAGTGATGGTAGGTGTGTGGCTGTATGGTGTACAGTGAGTGATGGTAGGTGTGTGGCTGTATGGTGTACAGTGTTGGTAGGTGTGTGGCTGTATGGTGTACAGTGATGGTAGGTGTGTGGCTGTATGGTGTACAGTGAGTGATGGTAGGTGTGTGGCTGTATGGTGTACAGTGTTGGTAGGTGTGTGGCTGTATGGTGTACAGTGATGGTAGGTGTGTGGCTGTATGGTGTACAGTGAGTGATGGTAGGTGTGTGGCTGTATGGTGTACAGTGAGTGATGGTAGGTGTGTGGCTGTATGGTGTACAGTCAGTGATGGTAGGTGTGTGGCTGTATGGTGTACAGTGATGGTAGGTGTGTGGCTGTATGGTGTACAGTGATGGTAGGTGTGTGGCTGTATGGTGTACAGTGAAGGTAGGTGTGTGGCTGTATGGTGTACAGTGAAGGTAGGTGTGTGGCTGTATGGTGTACAGTGATGGTAGGTGTGTGGCTGTATGGTGTACAGTCAGTGATGGTAGGTGTGTGGCTGTATGGTGTACAGTCAGTGATGGTAGGTGTGTGGCTGTATGGTGTACAGTGAGTGATGGTAGGTGTGTGGCTGTATGGTGTACAGTGATGGTAGGTGTGTGGCTGTATGGTGTACAGTGAGTGATGGTAGGTGTGTGGCTGTATGGTGTACAGGGATGGTAGGTGTGTGGCTGTATGGTGTACAGTGATGGTAGGTGTGTGGCTGTATGGTGTACAGTGATGGTAGGTGTGTGGCTGTATGGTGTACAGTCAGTGATGGTAGGTGTGTGGCTATATGGTGTACAGTGTTGGTAGGTGTGTGGCTGTATGGTGTACAGTGATGGTAGGTGTGTGGCTGTATGGTGTACAGTCAGTGATGGTAGGTGTGTGGCTGTATGGTGTACAGTGAGTGATGGTAGGTGTGTGGCTGTATGGTGTACAGTGATGGTAGGTGTGTGGCTGTATGGTGTACAGTCAGTGATGGTAGGTGTGTGGCTGTATGGTGTACAGTGATGGTAGGTGTGTGGCTGTATGGTGTACAGTCAGTGATGGTAGGTGTGTGGCTGTATGGTGTACAGTGAAGGTAGGTGTGTGGCTGTATGGTGTACAGTGAGTGATGGTAGGTGTGTGGCTGTATGGTGTACAGTGATGGTAGGTGTGTGGCTGTATGGTGTACAGTGAGTGATGGTAGGTGTGTGGCTGTATGGTGTACAGTCAGTGATGGTAGGTGTGTGGCTGTATGGTGTACAGTGAAGGTAGGTGTGTGGCTGTATGGTGTACAGTGAGTGATGGTAGGTGTGTGGCTGTATGGTGTACAGTGATGGTAGGTGTGTGGCTGTATGGTGTACAGTGATGGTAGGTGTGTGGCTGTATGGTGTACAGTGATGGTAGGTGTGTGGCTGTATGGTGTACAGTCAGTGATGGTAGGTGTGTGGCTGTATGGTGTACAGTGAGTGATGGTAGGTGTGTGGCTGTATGGTGTACAGTGAAGGTAGGTGTGTGGCTGTATGGTGTACAGTGAAGGTAGGTGTGTGGCTGTATGGTGTACAGTCAGTGATGGTAGGTGTGTGGCTGTATGGTGTACAGTGATGGTAGGTGTGTGGCTGTATGGTGTACAGTGAGTGATGGTAGGTGTGTGGCTGTATGGTGTACAGTCAGTGATGGTAGGTGTGTGGCTGTATGGTGTACAGTCAGTGATGGTAGGTGTGTGGCTGTATGGTGTACAGTGAGTGATGGTAGGTGTGTGGCTGTATGGTGTACAGTGAGTGATGGTAGGTGTGTGGCTGTATGGTGTACAGTGATGGTAGGTGTGTGGCTGTATGGTGTACAGTCAGTGATGGTAGGTGTGTGGCTGTATGGTGTACAGTGATGGTAGGTGTGTGGCTGTATGGTGTACAGTGAGTGATGGTAGGTGTGTGGCTGTATGGTGTACAGTGATGGTAGGTGTGTGGCTGTATGGTGTACAGTCAGTGATGGTAGGTGTGTGGCTGTATGGTGTACAGTGATGGTAGGTGTGTGGCTGTATGGTGTACAGTCAGTGATGGTAGGTGTGTGGCTGTATGGTGTACAGTGATGGTAGGTGTGTGGCTGTATGGTGTACAGTGATGGTAGGTGTGTGGCTGTATGGTGTACAGTCAGTGATGGTAGGTGTGTGGCTGTATGGTGTACAGTGATGGTAGGTGTGTGGCTGTATGGTGTACAGTCAGTGATGGTAGGTGTGTGGCTGTATGGTGTACAGTGATGGTAGGTGTGTGGCTGTATGGTGTACAGTCAGTGATGGTAGGTGTGTGGCTGTATGGTGTACAGTGAGTGATAGTATGTGTGTGGATGCAGGCTGTCCCTGTACACACACAGTCTGCTGGTGACGGCCACCCTGCCGGACATTGTGATGGAGGTGCGCAACTTTGTCATCAGGTGTGACGCTCACGACATCCTCTCCGTGCAGGTCAGTGGGTTCATTGAGTTGTCTAGGTTTTGTAGTGGTTTATTCAGAATGATCGTAATAACAATGATAATGATGATGATAATAGTAATAAAGATGATAATGATACTACTACTACTGCTACTGCTACTACTACTTATGATGATGATGCTGATAATAATTGTCATAATCATGATAATGATAATAATAATGGTAATGATGATGATGATGATAATGCTGCTGATGATGGTGATTATAATATAATAATGATACTACTACCACTACCACTACCACTTTACTACTTCTTCTACTACTACTACTACTACTACTACAACTTTTACTATTACTACTACTACTATACTGTATGCCTTTTTATAGCACTCTATCTTTTCTGGAGACAAGCCAGAGGGCTTTCACACCCAACGCTCACATGCATACCCCTAAACAAAGGGACGAAAGACAAAACTTACAAATAGGTGTAGACCGGAGGCTAAAGAAACAGTGGACGGGTAAGGAGTTGTTTTGGGGGTGGGGGGTGGGTGGGTGGGGAGGGGGGGGAATAGGCAAGTTATAAGGCCAGACTTGAAAGAGCTGAGTGCAGGGATTTTGTTGAAGAGAAAGAGGGATGTTGTTCGAAGTGTGAGGTGCAGAGACTGAGAAGGAGCAGCAGCTGAGTGTGGAGTGTTTGAATCTAGGAATGCAGAAACAAAGGAGTTGCACTGTCTAGTGCACTGACCACGCCATTATTGTGTGTGTGTGTGTGTGTGTGTGGTGTGTGTGTGTGTGTGTGAATGTGTGTGTGTGTGGTGTGTGTGTGGTGTGTGTGTGTGTGTGAATGTGTGTGTGTGTGTGTGTGTGTGTGTGTGTGTGTGTGTGTGGTGTGTGTGTGTGTGTGTGTGAATGTGTGGTGTGTGTGTGTGTGTGTGTGTGTGGTGTGTGTGTGTGTGTGTGAATGTGTGTGTGTGTGTGTGTGTGTGTGTGTGTGTGTGTGTGTGTGTGTGTATGAATGTGTGTGTGTGTGTGTGTGTGTGTGTGTGTGAGTGTATGAATGTGTGTGTGTGTGTGTGTGTGTGTGTATGTGTGTGTGTGTGTGTGTGTGTGTGTGTGTGAGTGCAGGGGTTCCAGCTGGAGACTCTGCCCCCCTCACAGCTGCAGCTGGAGAGAGAGGGCTTCAAGGTTCTGGAGCTGCCTGTCAACAGGGGATGGTCAGTCAGTCTCTGCTGTCTCTACCTGTGTACTGTGTACACCTGGTCACTGCTGTCTCTACCTGTGTACTGTGTACACCTGGTCACTGCTGTCTGTACCTGTGTACTGTGTACACCTGGTCACTGCTGTCCTGAGCTCTGCATTGTGTACACCTGGTCACTGCATGTACTTCTTGTCCTAGCCTTTCTGTGGACACTGCTTCTGTCTGTTGTCATGCACTGTTCCCATGTACAACCCTGTTGGCTTATGTCGTACACACAGACACATACATGCACACAACCATGCATGCATTCATGCATTACACTCACACATATATTGCAGTGTTTTTGAGACGAAGGGAAAGTCTCCTTTACCTCAGACTTGAAAGAAATTTTAACTGCCTGAGATGTACAAAAATAACATGATTTAAATTGCGTTATGATTTTGATTGCTGTTGTCAATTTATTCCGCTAAAAGTACATGCTCAAATGATATTTTTTTAACGTCAACGTTGATCCCACGTTAGTGCAAGTGGGTAAAACCACTCATTTTCGACCCAGATATCCATGGTTCGAATCTGCATTGAAGACTTTTTTTTTTTTTTTTTTTTTTCGCAAAGCTGTATGTAATTATAGAGAACACATTTCACCAAACTAATTTTTAATTTTATTTTTTTTTTTTCTCTTTAAGTGTGTACCACAAGTGAGACTTGAAGGCCTTGCCTTTTTGGTTTCGTTATTGTTATTATTATTGTTTTATGTATTATTATATCCTGCCGTCTAAAGAAAACAGTGTAGTGCTAGTACAGGTTTTTTTATTTTTTTTATTTTTTCACCTTTCTCACTGGTATTGAATGTTGCTGTTGATGTCCTGTAAGAAACGGGGCTGAGTTGTGCTGCAACTAAAGTTTCTTCCTTATTCTGTGCTCCAGGGGAGTGTCTTTTGAAAGTTTCGACATCGTCTTTCCGTACAAGTACAACTTTGCTGCTTGTTATGAGGAGGTGAGTGTGTGTGTGTGTGTGTGTGTGTGTGTGTGTGTGTGTGTGTGTGTGTGTGTGTTTGTGTGTGTGTACATCTGTGTGTGTGTGTGTCTGTGAGTCTATGAGTGTGTGTGTGCGTGCGTGTGTGTGTGTGTGTGTGTGTGTGTATGTAAAGCAGACTGGCTTGTATGTCCCTTTTCTTATTCTCAGTGAATCATAGGCTGACTGTAGCCACCATTATTGAGCTAAATCATAGACTGATTATAGTCAGTGTTGTAGGACTTAATCACAGGTTGATTATAGTGTTATATAACCGAATCATAGGCTGATTATAGTCAGTCTTGTCAAACTGAACCATAAACTGATTACACTTAGTGTTGAAGTGCTAATTCATAGGCTGACTGTAGTCAGTGTTATAGTACTGAGCCATATGCTGACTGTAGTCAGTGTTGTAGCGCTGAATCGTAGGCTGACTGTAGTCAATGTTGTAGAGCTGAACCATAGGCCGACTGTAGTCAGTGTTGTAGAGCTGAACCATAGGCTGACTGTAGTCAGTGTTGTAGAGCTGAAACATAGGCTGACTGTAGTCAGTGTTGTAGAGCTGAACCATAGGCCGACTGTAGTCAGTGTTGTAGCGCTGAAACATAGGCTGACTGTAGTCAGTGTTGTAGCGCTGAAACATAGGCTGACTGTAGTCAGTGTTGTAGCGCTAAATCATAGGCTGACTGTAGTCAGTGTTGTAGCGCTGAAACATAGGCTGACTGTAGTCAGTGTTGTAGCGCTGAACTGTAGGCTGACTGTAGTCAGTGTTGTAGCACTGAAACATAGGCTGACTGTAGTCAGTGTTGTAGCACTGAATCATAGGCTGACTGTAGTCAGTGTTGTAGCACTGAATCATAGGCTGACTGTAGTCAGTGTTGTAGCACTAAATCATAGGCTGACTGTAGTCAGTGTTGTAGCGCTGAAACATAGGCTGACTGTAGTCAGTGTTGTAGCGCTGAATCATAGGCTGACTGTAGTCAGTGTTGTAGCGCTGAATCATAGGCTGACTGTAGTCAGTGTTGTAGAGTTGATGTTCCTGGTTAGAAGTAGCTACAAGCTGACAAAGATGCTGAGAACAGGGTGTGTGTGGCTGGCAGGTTCATTGACTGACTGACTGAAGTTTCACACTGTGACAGGCGCTGAACACAGTGAAGTGACTGACTGACTGACTGAAGTTTCACACTGTGACAGGCGCTGAACACAGTGAAGTGACTGAATGACTGACTGAAGTTTCACACTGTGACAGGCGCTGAACACAGTCAAGTGGCTGAAGCTGGTGCACAAGGTGAAGAAGAAACCGTTCACCGTTGACAGCCCCCTCCCTGCTGACCTCCGCATCAAAACCAAGGTCAGTGACAATCCAATGCCAATGTCAGAGCATTATTAAGGTCACACAGATACCATGTGACGCCAAGGTCAGAGCATTATTAAGGTCACACTGTTACCATGTGACGCCAAGATCAGAGCATTATTAAGGTCACATTGTTACAATGTAACACCAAGGTCAGAGCATTATTAAGGTCAGAGTGTTACCTTGTGACACCAAGGTCAGAGCATTATTGAGGTCACACAGTTACCATGTGGCACCAAGATCAGAGCATTATTAAAGTCACACTGTTGCCATGTGACACCAAGGTCAGAGCATTATTACGGTCACACAATTACCATGTGACACCAAGGTCAGAGCATTATTAAGTTCACACATTTACCATGTGGCACCAAGGTCATAGTATTATCAAGGTCGGAGTGCTACCTTTTGACACCAAGGCCAGTGCATTATAAAGGTCAAACTGTTGCTGTGTGACAACAAGGTCAGAGCATAATGAAGGTCAGTGTGTTTGCAGTGACACACAATGATATGTTACACATTCATGCATTCACACATACAGAATCCTTTGTTTCTGTGTGTCTATCTCTCCTTCTCTGTCATGAGTGGATTAGAAACAGAAATTTTTATGTGCATTGGGTTTGGTAGTTGTATTGGTGATAGCAGCTGTGGTAGGACTAGTTAATAAATAATGAAAGTGATGATGAATGTGATGATGTATCACAATGATGATGATTATGATGATAAGCTTATTTGCACTGTGCCTTCCATGGAAAACATTAAGAAAAAAAACAAAACAACGTTAACGCTCAAGGCAGTGCGAGTGAGCAGTAGAATCGTGTATGATAAAATATATTCCACTGTTAATTGTGTTGCACAAAACAGTTTTCATTTGTCTTTCAGATGCTGTCCATTGAAGTGTGCGACGACCCCTTTGAGGTCAAAGTGGGTCTGAACTATGAGGTGAGGAGGTTAAGACACCGGTCAACAGAAGGGAGGGGAGGGTAGGGGGGGGGGGGGGAGGGTGAAGTGGGTGAAGGTGACTGTGTAGTGAGGGGTGTTTAATTCTCTGCACCCTTCATACCACGTCGCCCTATAGTCAGTCATTCTTTTCAAAGTTTTCAATTTTGTGTATGTGTGTATGTGTGTGTTTGTGTGTGAAAATCATACTGTGTATGTGTATGTGTGTTGTTGTTTTTCTGCATGTGTTATTGTGTGTATATGTGTATATCATACTCTGTATGTGTGAGTGTGTGTGTGTGTGTGTGTGTGTGTGTGTGTGTGTGTTTAATTTATTTATGTGTGTGTATGTTTCTGTGTGTGTGTGTGTATGTGTGTATATATATGTGTGTGTGTGTGTGTGTGTATCATACTATGCTGTGTATGTGTGAATGTATGTCTGTGTGTGTGTTTGTGTGTGCCATTGTGTGTGTGTGTCACTGTGTGTGTGTGTGTGTGTTTGTGTATATATGTGTTTATCATAATGTGTATGTGTGAACCTATGTGTGTATATATACATATATATATTTGTGTGTTAGTGTATGTAATGTTAGGGATGTGTCTGTATATATCTTTCTGTGTGTGTGATGTGTGTGTACAGTTGCTGAAAGACGAGGTGCAGGAGAGCAAGAAGAGGAGAGACGTGATGGACGCTAAACTGGTGCAGCTGTGTAAGACCAAGAACATTTCGGGTAGGTGTGTGTGTGTGGTGTGTGTGTCTCGGTGGTGTGTGTATATGTGTATGTATGTGTGTGTGTGTCATGTGTGTGTCTGTGTGTGTCTATGCATTCATCTCTATGTGTGCATGTCTGTATACCTGCCAGTGGTGAAGAAGGAGGAGCTGTACGCCTCGCTGTACAAGAAGAGCTCGGAGATCTACATCCAGCGCTCCATGCAGATGTACGGCAACGGGGCCATGCGCACCCAGCTCTTCACCTGGCTCATGGAGGACCTGGAGATCATTGCCCTCGCCGACACCTCCTACCATGGCCGTGACAACGTCATCACCGTCATGACCGACATCGACAAGGACAGGTGAATAGCGCTGGTTATAGATGACATGGCAGTGATAGTGTCACTGTCATGACAAGACATTGACACCTCCTACCATGGCCGTGACAACGTCATCACCGTCATGACTGACATCAACAAGGACAGGTGAGGTGAACAGTGCTGGTTGTGGTGACGATATAGCTGTGATAGTGTTAATCACTGTCATGGCAAGACATTGACAAAGGTAAATCGTAACACATGCTATCATGATTGTTGCAAAGTCATCGCTGTCATGACTGACATCAACAAGGACAGGTGAGGTGAACAGTGCTGGTTGTGGTGACGATATAGCTGTGATAGTGTTAATCACTGTCATGGCAAGACATTGACAAAGGTAAATCGTAACACATGCTATCATGATTGTGGGAAAGTCATCGCTGTCATGACTGACATCGATAAGGACAGGTGAGGTGAATAGCGCTGGTTGTAGTGACGATATAGTTGTGATAGTGTCAGTCACTGTCATAGCAAGACATTGACAAGGATAGGTGAATAGCGCTGGATATGATGATGATACAAATGTGATAGTGTCAGTCACTGTCATGACAAGACATTGACAAGAACAGGTGAATAGCGCTGGTTGTGACGATACAGCTGTGATAGTGTAAATGTCACGGCAAGACATTGACAAAAGTAAATGACACATCCTTTAACGATAGTGGCATTGTCATCGCAGGTGAATGACACTAACATTACGTTTACCTTGCCTTTGACACACCAGATACAACTGTCACAATATCATTGTTGTCATGACAGAGTTATGGAATGTGGTATTGTGTGCCCACTGTACAGAATGATTGTCATGGAGTGTGGCATTGTGTGCCCACTGTACAGAATGATTGTCATTGAGTGTGGTATTGTGTGCCCACTGTACAGAATGATTGTCATGGAGTGTGGCATTGTGTGCCCACTGTACAGAACGATTGTCAGTCAGTGTGGTATTATGTGCCCACTGTACAGAACGATTGTCATGGAGTGTGGTATTGTGTGCCCACTGTGCAGAATGATTGTCAATGAGTGTGGTGTTGTGTGCCCACTGTACAGAACGATTGTCAGTCAGTGTGGTATTGTGTGCCCACTGTACAGAATGATTGTCATGGAGTGTGGTATTGTGTGCCCACTGTACAGAATGATTGTCATGGAGTGTGGTATTATGTGCCCACTGTACAGAATGATTGTCATGGAGTGTGGTATTGTGTGCCCACTGTACAGAATGATTGTCAGTCAGTGTGGTATTATGTGCCCACTGTACAGAACGATTGTCAGTCAGTGTGGTATTATGTGCCCACTGTACAGAATGATTGTCATGGAGTGTGGTATTGTGTGCCCACTGTACAGAATGATTGTCATGGAGTGTGGTATTATGTGCCCACTGTACAGAATGATTGTCATGGAGTGTGGTGTTATGTGCCCACTGTACAGAATGATTGTCATGGAGTGTGGTTCTATGCACTCAGTGTATGGGGGAGGAGGAATTTTGTTTAATGTCCTGCCACACATATCGGTGATTGAATACAGTTCGTTAGTATAATGTATACCTTTGAGTATTATCGTTTAAAAGAGGACGAGGAGGGGGATGAATGGTGAGTTGGGGGAAACCTGGTGTATGGGGGGTGAAATTTGAACATGTATCTAAATACAGTTACAGAAAATTACTTTATGGACTTGTAAAAGAGAAGTCATGAATCTTACAAGCGAAATAACTGATTATGAATGCAGAAAGTTGAAAACATCAATGTTCTCAGTCACTAGTGATGACACATTTTCGTGCAGGTAAGGCTTCATCAGATCAGACAAAAATCATATGCTTGATTGTCACATTACTGAAGCATATGCACTTGACTCAGTGTATGGAATGATTATCATAGAGTATGTTTTTTTGCTCTTGATAATGTACAGAGTGATTGTGACAGAGTGTGGTATGATGTGCTCAGTATACAGAATAATTGTCGTGTAGTGTTGTCAGGCCTGACACGGACCAAAAGCAACAGCGTCAAGATGTAGTGTGGAATGGTGTGTGCGCTCAATCAACTGTCCGGACAATGAGAGTTGTCTCCACCTTCTGTGCAGCCCCCCGCCGTCAGCGGACATGGAGTTTGTGACGTTGTGGTGTCGGTCGATCAACTTCAGCGTCAAGCACTGGTCTGTGTCCCTGCGTGACTTCCCCCAGCCCATGATCGACATCACCAACATGCACGTGTGGGGGCGGCTCATCGGGGCCGAGAGGGACGGCACCAAGAGGGGTCAGTCGGTTTACTTTCACTTTCAGTTTCTCAAGGAGGCGTCATTGCGTTCGGACAAATCCATATACGCTACACCACATCTGCTAGGCAGATGCCTGACCAGCAGCTTAACCCAACGCGCTTAGTCAGGCCTCGAGTGCATGCTTGTATATTTGTTTGTCTATCAGAGTGGATTTCTGTTTACATAATTTTGCCAGAGGACAACACTGTCATTGCCATGGGTTCTTTTTCAGTGCACCAAGTGCGTGCTGCACACGGGACCTCGGTTTATTGTGCCATCTGAATGACTAGAGGCTGAGTTTTATTTTCCAGTCAGACTTGGGAGAAAGGGTGAGGGTGGTATCGAACACACACCCTGACGGACTCTCTGTATTGGCAGCTGAATGTCTTTACCATTCTGCCACCTTCCTTGTTCTGGTCAGTCACTGTTGTTAAGTGATAGTAGTGAGTAATAATGATGATGATGTTATGTAATGATCATAATGACAATGATGATGATGATGATGATGATGATGAGTGATCAAGGCAGAGAGACATAGCACCAAGAAGGGATCAGTCACTGCTGTTTGACAATGACAATAGTAATGATAATGATGATAATATAATGATAGTACAGAATATATAAAAAGTTGATACATACTGCACTTTTCATTTACACAGTAATGCTCAAGGCACATGAGTATACTTCCGTTGACTGAGATTTAAAACAAGACTTTTTGGGGGGGAGGAGGGGGCAGGCAGTTGGGGAGGGGGTGGGGATGCAAATGTGTCAACATAGATCTATCATCACGTGATTAATGCTTGAATCATAGTTGTGTTGGACCATGACCATCAGAACAGCAGAGGAGCCCACATGATTAACTCATTCTACACCACTGTTACATGCCTGCTGCAACTCCCCAGGACCACACTACACGAGACCACTGCAGTGAAAGAAAAAAAGAAAAAAAAAGGTTCAACCAAAACGATGAAAATCAATGGAGAATTGTGGATTTAGTCGGCCAAAGCTTCGCATTCATGCTTCTAGAATCCTTAAGCGGCTCAGTTTAAAACATCACCTGTACCAAGCAAGAATAAACAAAATTAGAATAGCATGTCGCTACGAGAATACTCGTACTGGGTCCACATGGGGAGTAATCATGTTCCTAGTTAACTCATACCTGGAGTAGAATGAGTTAATGCATGGTATTATTAAAATATCTTTTGTAACTTCTGCTTCTGAAACATTGAAACTACTTTACCAAAGGGAAAGAAATAAAAGAAGAGAAATGTCCTTGTTTGTGGTGCAGCCAAGCGGGAGTGTGTGGTGGAGGTGGACAGCCCCTGGGGAAACATGGAGGTGCAGAGGAACCTGCCAGCACTCAAGTTCTTCCACGACTTCAGCAGTGGTCAGTGCATGTGTACTGTAGTATCGGTGCATGTGTCCTGTTGTGTCACTACATGTGTCCTACAGTGCATGTCCTTCAGTGCATGTGTACTGCAGTGCATGTCCTCTAATGTCAGTGCTTGTGTACTGCAGTGTAAGTGGTCAGTGTATGTGTCCTACAGTATCTGTGCACATGTTCTGCGATGTCAGTGCATGTGTTCTGTTCTGATCAGTGCTTGTTTCCCAGATTTTTTCTGTTTGTGCTTACTTTATCAAACCTGAACAGAACAGATTTGTATATTTAATCTCCTGACTGCAGGCATTCATATCAATATCAGATTCTGAACCAACATAGAACTGTTCAAAATACAGAAGTTTTATGAACTAAACAGGATGTGCAAATGTTTTCAGCAAAAAAAAAAAAAAAAAAAAAAAAAAATTTTTTAGTGGTGCCTCTACCCTCTTCCCCCCCCCGATATCTTTCCTTTTCTCTCACCTCACTTTATGTTTACCTTTCATATGCCACTTTCACTCACACACACACCTTATGTTTACCTTTCATATGCCACTTTCACTCACACACACACACCTTAACTAATCACTTCCTTTCATTTTTACCTATTTTCTGGTGCAGCAGTTGCCGCCCCAGCATGTCTCGTGGCTTGTTGTGAGCGTTTTAAGTGTGTTCAATGACTGTATATGTATACATATGGTGTGTGCATTCTTAACATGTATGGCAAGTGATTACAGCTGTCTGGGTTTGTTATTTCTCCAGTGTGAACTGTGGTGTTAAATATTCAAGCCTTTCTGTCATTCATCTCAAAATGTTGTTCCTCAGAACACATTTCTACTCAGCTCCGTACTCTGCACTGGCTCCCTGTTGGGACGAGAATTAGATACAAAGTTGCGTGTCTCTGCTTTCCCACTTCACAGGACCAAGCTATCTTTCTGACCTCTTCAGTGTTCACACTCCCTCAAGAACTTTCCACTCTTTCCTGTGACTGTTACCTTCTGAAGATTCCACATGACAACAAAGTCATCTTTTCAAAACTTCTCTGTAAGCACTGTGGGTTTCTTACTTCTACAAGCCACCGCATGCCTCCCAGCTCACTTTGTGTGTATGAGGAAGGAGAGAAGGGGGTTTGGGGTGGAGGGTGGGGGACGGAGAGCGGGGAGGGAGAAAGGGGTAGACAGAGGGAGCAGTAGTATTGATGAAGACGTTCTCCGTCCTGACAGACGTGCAGTCGATCACACTGGTACTTTTTTTTATTTTTTTTTTTAATGGAAACGCCCCAAAGAAAATAATCTTGAATACGCTGGTACATTGATATTAGTAGTAAACAAGCAGCAGTATAGATGAAGACATCTCCCTGTCCTGACAGAGGTGGAGTCAGGTCACACTGGTACATTATTATTATGAGTTAGTATAGATGAAGACATCTCCCTGTCCTGACAGAGGTGGAGTCGGTCACGCTGGTACATTATTATTATGAGTCAGTATAGATGAAGACATCTCCCTGTCCTGACAGACGTGGAGTCGGTCACACTGGTACATTATTATTATGAGTCAGTATAGATGAAGACATCTCCCTTTCCTGACAGAGGTGGAGGTGGTCACACTGGTACATTATTATTATGAGTCAGTATAGATGAAGACATCTCCCTGTCCCGACATACGTGGAGTCGATCACACTGGTACATTATTATTATGAGTCAGTATAGATGAAGACATCTCCCTGTCCGACAGAGGTGGAGGTGGTCACACTGGTACATTATTATTATGTGGAGTCGGTCACGCTGGTACATTATTATTATGAGTCAGTATAGATGAAGACATCTCCCTGTCCTGACAGAGGTGGAGTCGGTCACGCTGGTACATTATTATTATGAGTCAGTATAGATGAAGACATCTCCCTGTCCTGACAGAGGTGGAGTCGGTCACACTGGCCTACGGGGTGTGCTGGGAGCCGGCGGTGGCTCTGTACAACCTGGCCATGGACCTGATCAACCGGCCCTCCGTGGACCCCAGCCGCCCGCTGCCCTTCTGGGACAAGATGCGGCTGCTTCTGCACGGTCGGCTGACCATGGCCATGACGCGCATGAGCTGGCTGTACCACGCCTCCCTGGACCCCTACAACAACACGGAGCTCATGGACTGGACCTGGACCCGCCTTCTGATGGACTGGACCAACGGTTGGTGTTTGTGTCTTCCCACTTTTGCCTCTGCTGTGTGTGTGTGTGTGTGATTTATGTAATTTGTGTTTGAGGGAGAGAGGGTTGGTTGCGACTGGTTCCCTTCTCAAGAGTTGGTTGCGATTGGTTACCTGAGAGTTGGTTACGATTGGTTCGCTGAGAGTTAGTAAGTTGAGAATTGGTTATGATTGGTTAGCTGAGAGTTGGTTATGCTTGGTTAGCTGAGAGTTCGTTATGCTTGGAGTTGGTTATGCTTGGTTAGCTGTGAGTTGGTTACGCTTAAGGGTTGGTTACGATTAGGTGAGAGCTTGGTTAATGATGATAATGATGATAATGATAATTATTCATATAGCGCTGAATCTTGTGCAGAAACAAATCAAAGCACTTCGACACTAGTCATTCACACACAGGTTAGCTGAGAGTTGGTTGTGATTAGTTAGCTGAGAGATGGTTACAGTTGGTTAGTTGAGAGTTGGTTGTGATTGGTTAGCTGAGAGATAGTTACAGTTGATTAGTTGAGAGTTGGTTGTGATTGGTTAGCTGAGAAATAGGTATAATTGGTTATCTCAGAGATGGTTACGATTGGTTGTCTGAGAGTTGGTTGCTATTGGTTAACTCAGAGATGGTATGATTGGTCAGCTGAGAGTTGGTTTCAATGGTTTTGATTGGTTCGCTGAGAGACCACTTATAACAGGGTGGTTACGATTGGTTAGCTGAGAGACCACTTATAACAGGGTGGTTACGATTGGTTAGCTGAGAGACCACTTATAACAGGGTGGTTACGATTGGTTAGATGAGGGAAAACGTAGGGTGGTTATGATTGGTTAGCTGAGAATGATTGTTGAGCAGAGACAAGTTAAAACACGGTGGTTATGATTGGTTAGTTGAGAGACAACTTATAATACAGTAGTTATGATTGGTTAGTTGAGAGACAACTTGAAATAGGGTGATTACTATTGGTTAGTTGAGAGACAACATGAAACAGGGTGGTTATGATTGGTTAGTTGAGAGACAACTTATAACAGGGTAGTTATGATTGGTTAGCTGAGAGACAACTTATAATAGAGTAGTTATGATTGGTTAGCTGAGAGACAACTTATAATAGAGTAGTTATGATTGGTTAGCTGAGAGACAACTTATAACAGAGTAGTTTTGAGATTTGTTAGCTGAGAGACAACTTATAATAGAGTAGTTATGATTGGTTAGCTGAGACACAACTTATAACAGGGTAGTTGTGATTTGTTAGCTGAGAGTCAACATACAACAGGATGCGTGGGGTGAGTTGCTGACTGGTGACTGGTGTTGTTCTGTTGGTTGACACTGAAAGCCAGCTTCACAGCCCAGATGATCAGTAGAACTTTGAACAGCCATGCGTTTTTTTCAAATGGCTGCCTGCCTGGGTGAATGAATGCTCTGACTGGATGAACTCTTGTACCTGAACAGCCCGTGCTTTGTCAGCCGTGATGAGAATAGTGACTGACGGGGCTGATGACTGTGTGTGGTGCAGGTCAGTTTGTGCTGAAGGGGGACCTCGACATCTCTCTGCGCACTGCGTCCAAGTACAACGAGAGTGTGCTCCTCCACCTCCCCAACCTCAAGTTCAAGTCAGTCACCTCCCTGTGTGTGTGTTTCTGTGGTGTGTGTGTGTGTGTGTGTGTGGTGTGTGTGTGTGTGTGTGTGTGTGTGTGTGTGTGTTGTGTGTGTGTGTTGTGTTTGTGTGTGTGTGTGTGTGTGTGTGTGTGTGTGTTGTGTTTGTGTGTGTGTGTGTGTGTGTGTGTGTTGTGT
>NC_134887.1:41401512-41444012 GCF_041734735.1 Babylonia areolata | reverse complement strand
TCCACCGCTTCGTCATCTGCCACTGGATGTCCAATGCCAAGCAGCACGGGGCCGAACTCGTGGCCGACTCGTTCCAGCTGCGCATGTGTAACCGCCTGACCCTGGTGCCCGTGGAGGACGGTCTGCTGCACCGGCCCCGGGCCGACTGGGCCATCAAGTACCTCACCTGCCACCTGGGACCCACCCAGATCTACCTGTGCCAGGAGGCGCGCCTCAATGAGGTGGGGGTGGGGGTTGGTGGTGTGAGGGTGTGGAGGTTGGTGGTGTGTGGTGTGGGGGTTGGTGGTGTGGGGGTGTTGGGGTTGGTGGTGTGGGGGTTGGGGGTGTGGGGGTGTGGAGATTGGTGGTGTGTGGTGTGGGGGTTGGTGGTGTGGGGGTGTTGGGGTTGGTGGTGTGGGGGTTGGTGGTGTGGGGGTTGGTGGTGTGTGGTGTGGGGGTTGGTGGTGTGGGGGTGTTGGGGTTGGTGGTGTGTGGTGTGGGGGTTGGTGGTGTGGGGGTTGGTGGTGTTGGGGTTGGTGGTGTGTGGTGTGGGGGTTGGTGGTGTGGGGGTGTTGGGGTTGGTGGTGTGGGGGTGTGGGTTGGTGGTGTGGGGGTTGGTGGTGTGGGGGTGTTGGGGTTGGTGGTGTGTGGTGTTGGGGTTGGTGGTGTGGGGGTGGGGGTTGGTGGTGTGGGGGTGTTGGGGTTGGTGGTGTTGGTGGTGTGGGGGTGTTGGGGTTGGTGGTGTGGGGGTTGGTGGTGTGTGGTGTGGGGGTGTGGGGGTTGGTGGTGTGGGGGTTGGGGGTTGGTGGTGTGTGGTGTGGGGGTTGGTGGTGTGGGGGTTGGTGGTGTGGGGGTGTTGGGGTTGGTGGTGTGTGGTGTGGGGGTTGGTGGTGTGGGGGTGTGGGGGATGGTGGTGTGGGGGTTGGTGGTGTGGGGGTGTGGGGGTTGGTGGTGTGGGGGTTGGTGGTGTGGGGGTTGGTGGTGTGTGGTGTGGGGGTTGGTGGTGTGGGGGTGTGGGGGTTGGTGGTGTGGGGGTTGGTGGTGTGGGAGTTGGTGGTGTGTGGTGTGGGGGTTGGTGGTGTGGGGGTTGGTGGTGTGAGGGTGTGGGGGTTGGTGGTGTGGGGGTTGGTGGTGTGTGGGTGTTGGGGTTGGTGGTGTGTGGTGTGGGGGTTGGTGGTGTGAGGGTGTGGGGGTTGGTGGTGTGGGGGTTGGTGGTGTGTGGGTGTTGGGGTTGGTGGTGTGTGGTGTGGGGGTTGGTGGTGCGTGGTGTGTGGTGTGGGGGTTGGTGGTTTGTGAGTGTGGAGGTTGGTGGTGTGTTGGTGTGGAGGTTGGTGGTGTGGGGGTTGGTGGTGTGTGGTTGGTGGTGTGTGGTGTGGGGGTTGGTGGTGTGGGGGTGTTGGGGTTGGTGGTGTGGGGGTTGGTGGTGTGTGGTTGGTGGTGTGTGAGTGTGGGGGTTGGTGGTGTGTTGGTGTGGAGGTTGTTGGTGTGGGGGTTGGTGGTGTGTGGTTGGTGGTGTGTGAGTGTGGGGGTTGGTGGTTTGTGGTTGTCTGTGAGGGGATTGGTGATAGGTGGCTGGGTGTGTAGGCGTGGTCACATGGGTGGGCAGGTTTGTATCAAAACAACACAGTGGACTTTTCAGACAGTGTCCAACTGCACGGGGAATGTTGGCCATGGCTGTCGAGTTTGGTTACACCATGAACAAGAGAGGCAAGGCCTTCAAGACTCACTTGTGATACACTTAAAAAAAAAAAAAAAAAAATCCAAGCTTTTTATGTATTGAGTATGATTTCAAAATGTAATGTTTAAGATGAGAAAGGTCAGTTTAAAGCAAATTAAGTCCCCTAGCATTAATTACAGAGTAATTTCCATTTTTTACTATCTGCACCAAAACGTTTGCAAAATAAATAAAACTTCCATGCTTAGCAAAAGGAGTTCCTGTTTGAACAAAAAAATGATAATAATGACTGCTCTTGTTGTTGGGTCAGAATATCAGATCAAAGTGCCAAGTTTAGAGAATACAAAAAATATAAATATAACAGTAAATGCAGTTTGCATATAATTAGGCTTCATTTTTTAATTTTTTGCACCCATCCCAGAGGTGCAATATTGTTTTAAACAAGATGACTGGAAAGAACTGAATTTTTCCTATTTTTATGCCAAATTTGGTGTCGACTGACAAAGTATTTGCAGAGAAAATGGCAATGTCAAAGTTTACCACGGACACACAGACACACACACACACACACACACACACACACACAGACAACCAAACACCGGGTTAAAACATAGACTCACTTTGTTTCCACAAGTGAGTCAAAAATGGTTGGTTTAACACCACTCCTCCTGTATGTTGACTGAACTGTATAGTCAGCTAAAGTCGCCTGTTGAATAATGACATTCCAGTGTGAAAATCAGTGCTTTTGCTAGACGTGGAAAATTAATACTTTAGCTAGATGTTGAAAATCAGTACCTTAGCTAGATGTTGACAATCACCAGTATGTGTGAAGGGACGTTGAACGGAACGCTTTTTCTGGGCGGGTGTCACCTGTTAGGTGATGGGGGTGGTGAGTAATGTGAACCAGGGGCCACGACTGCGTATGAGAAACAGATAAGAGAAAGAAAGAGAAGGAAAAAGATTGCTTTGATTTGATTAAAAAAAATATGTACAGGTATTGGCATAGTGCTGATGCAGTTGAACACCTTATCGATGATGACAATAACGATGATGATGACAATGGCAGTAATGATAATGATGATGTAAAGGATAAAGATGATGGCGTCAGTGATAAAGATGATACTGATGATGATGTTGATGTCAGTGATGATGTCTCTTACAGTCGAGTTCATCTGGAGGGGCTCCAGTGGACAAGAGTTTCTTCCTGAGCGTCTCCAAGTAAGTTCTTCCAACTGTCTCTCTCTCTCTCTCTGTTTGCTGGTCTGTCTGCCCGTCTGTCTGTCTGTCGTGGTCATTGAATCTATCTGTCTGTCTCCCATCATTGTCGATCTTTTAGCCAAATACAGCACATGCATTTATCTCATAGGTGAAGAAAAAATGTTCATCATGCAAGATAGATAATTGTCTTGTCAATAGTTAGACTAATGTTTGGTCCATGTCTTTTTTAAGTTTTGTTTATTTAACAAAAAACAGCATAAAAAGGGTTGACAAAAGTGCAAACTTCAGTATCATAGGAGCTCTCTGTAGTGTACGCTCTGAGCATTTGTTCAAGATCAAGCAGGGTACATAGCTATTCTCTAGGTTTCTGTCATCTCTGTTTTGTGTTTGAAGCTGACAACTGACTGACTGAATGTTAATTGATGTATTGATTGATGGGTGATTGTTGATTAATTTGAATGATTGTTTGATAATTGTTCTGATGGGTGGATGAATAATTGAATATTCTGAGTGGTTGGTGATTGATGTATTGATTGTTGATTGATCTGACTGATTGGTGACCGTATAGATCAGTGGATGAATTGTTGATCAGTCTGAGTGATTATTTGATGACTGATGTACCTTATTGATGGATGAATTGTCAGTCAATCTGAATGATTGTTTGATAGTTATATTGATTGGTGGATGGATTATTGAATATTATGAGTGATTGTTTGGTGACTGATATATTGATTGATGTATGAATTGTTGATCAGTCTGAATAATTGATGATCATATAGATTAGTGGATGCATTGTTGATTAATTTGAGTGATTATTTGATGACTGGTGCATTGATAGGTAGATGAATTGATTGATGGATGAATCTGAATGATTGATGATCGCATTAATTGATGGATGAACTGTTGATTAGTCTAAATGATTTTTTGGTGATTGATGTATTGATTGATAGATGATCTCCTTTTTCTGAGTGATGGATGGATGGATTGTGGATCACCCTGAATGGTTGATGAAGGAAGCACTTTGCAGGATATCCTATCACCGTGCGGAGAGTCGCAAACCTACACCTGGTCAGGAGGTGGAACCAGAACAGGTGAGTCTGTTACCTGAACATGTTGACCACTACAACCTACACTCACAGATAGCAACTTCCCCCCCCCCCCCCCATGATTATTTACATACTTTTAAAATCATTTGTTTGAAATCCACCACAACCCTTATTTACACACTTTTAAAATCATTTGTTTGGAATCCACCACAACCTACACTCACAGATTGCAGTAGTTTTCCCCACCCCCCCCACCCCCCATGATTATTTACCTACTTTTAAAATCATTTGTTGGAATAGTGCTTTCTTAGCTTTGTCAGTTTTCATTTATACACATTTATGTCTGACAGTGGTATCTTTAGTGTTTTCATTTACACATAGTTATGCCTTGATATTTTTTTTTTTTTTACATTTTCACATTGTAATGTTTGACAATGATGTCTCTTAAGTATTTTCATTTATGCTTTGCTGTTATATCTTTAGTGTTTTCATTTGCATAGAGTCGTCTTGTTATACTGCAGTACATTCATTTTTGCACTATGATGTTTGACAATGATATTTTTAGTATTTTCATTTTCACTCAGTTCCAGTATCTTTGGTATTTTCATTTTCACTCTGAAGTGTTTGACAGTGATATATTTATTATTGTCATTGACACTGTAATGTTTGACAGTGATACCTTTAGGATTTTCATTTTCACACTGTAATGATTGATAGTGATGCCTCTAGGATTTTCATTTACACTCATTTCTGATTTCTTTGATGTTTTTATTTACACAGTTATGTTTTGCCATGGTGTCTTTAGTACTTTCATTTTCATACAGTAATGTTTGATATTGATATCTTTAGTATTTTCATTTACACACAATTGTGTTTAACCATGATATCTTTAGTATTTTCCTTTTCACTCTGTAATGTTTGACAGTGATGCCTTTCCACATACTCACACTTCCTGTATCTTTAGTGTTTTCATTTGTACACAGTCATCCTGGAATACAGCTGTATATTCATTTTTACAATGATATTTTTTCTCATTTTCATAATGTTTGACAGTGATACATTTAGGATTTCTATTCACACTCAGTTCCAATATCTTCAGTATTTTCATTTCCACACACTTATGTTTGACAATGATATCTTAAGTATTTTCATTTACACTCAGTTCTGATATCTTCAGTTATTTTCATACACGCACAGTGGTGTTTGACCCTGATATTTGCCTTTGCACACTGTAATGTTTGACAGTATCTTCAGTATTTTCATCATTTAAACTCAGCAATGTTTGACAATGGTATCTGTAGTCTGTGTCTCTGACTCTGCCAAGCTGTTCACTTTTCCATCTAGAACTGTTCACTGTACTATCATGAACTGTTTACTGTACTATCATGAACTGTTCACTGTACTATCTGGAACTGTTCACTGTACTATCATGAACTGTTCACTGTACTATCTAGAACTGTTCACTGTACTATCATGAACTGTTTACTGTACTATCATGAACTGTTCACTGTACTATCTGGAACTGTTCACTGTACTATCTAGAATGAACTGTTCACTGTACTATCTAGAACTGTTCACTGTACTATCATGAACTGTTCACTGTACTATCATGAACTGTTCACTGTACTATCTAGAATGAATTGTTCACTGTACTATCATGAACTGTTCACTGTACTATCATGAACTGTTCACTGTACTATCATGAACTGTTCACTGTACTATCATGAACTGTTCACTGTACTATCTAGAACTGTTCACTGTATCTAGAACTGTTCACTGTACTATCATGAACTGTTCACTGTACTATCATGAACTGTTCACTGTACTATCTAGAACTGTTCACTGTACTATCATGAACTGTTCACTGTACTATCTAGAACTGTTCACTGTACTATCATGAACTGTTCACTGTACTATCATGAACTGTTCACTGTACTATCTAGAACTGTTCACTGTACTATCATGAACTGTTCACTGTACTATCATGAACTGTTCACTGTACTATCATGAACTGTTCACTGTATCTAGAACTGTTCACTGTACTATCTAGAACTGTTCACTGTACTATCTGGAACTGTTCACTGTATCTAGAACTGTTCACTGTACTATCATGAACTGTTCACTGTACTATCATGAACTGTTTACTGTACTATCATGAACTGTTCACTGTACTATCTAGAATGAACTGTTCACTGTACTATCTAGAACTGTTCACTGTACTATCATGAACTGTTCACTGTACTATCTAGAATTGTTCACTGTACCATCAGTATTGTTCACTGTATTGTTCACTGTATTATCAGTATTGTTCACTGTACCATCAGTATTGTTCACTGTATCATCAGTATTGTTCACTGTATTGTTCACTGTACCATCAGTATTGTTCACTGTATTGTTCACTGTATCATCAGTATTGTTCACTGTATCATCAGTATTGTTCACTGTATGTTCACTGTACCATCAGTATTGTTCACTGTATTGTTCACTGTATTGTTCACTGTACCATCAGTATTGTTCACTGTACCATCAGTATTGTTCACTGTATCATCAGTATTGTTCACTGTATTGTTCACTGTACCATCAGTATTGTTCACTGTATTGTTCACTGTATCATCAGTATTGTTCACTGTACCATCAGTATTGTTCACTGTATCATCAAGAATTGTTCACTGTACCATCAGTATTGTTCACTGTACCATCAGTATTGTTCACTGTACCATCAGTATTGTTCACTGTACCATCAGTATTGTTCACTGTATCATCAGTATTGTTCACTGTACCATCAGTATTGTTCACTGTATTGTTCACTGTACCATCAGTATTGTTCACTGTATTGTTCACTGTACCATCAGTATTGTTCACTGTCCCATCAGTATTGTTCACTGTATCATCAGTATTGTTCACTGTATCATCAGTATTGTTCACTGTACCATCAGTATTGTTCACTGTATTGTTCACTGTACCATCAGTATTGTTCACTGTACCATCAGTATTGTTCACTGTATTGTTCACTGTACCATCAGTATTGTTCACTGTATTGTTCACTGTACCATCAGTATTGTTCACTGTATTGTTCACTGTACCATCAGTATTGTTCACTGTATCATCAGTATTGTTCACTGTACCATCAGTATTGTTCACTGTATCATCAGTATTGTTTACTGTCCCATCAGTATTGTTCACAGTATTGTTCACTGTCCCATCAGTATTGTTCACTGTATCATCAGTATTGTTCACTGTATTGTTCACTGTACCATCAGTATTGTTCACTGTACCATCAGTATTGTTCACTGTATTGTTCACTGTACCATCAGTATTGTTCACTGTACCATCAGTATTGTTCACTGTATCATCAGTATTGTTCACTGTACCATCAGTATTGTTCACTGTATTGTTCACTGTATCATCAGTATTGTTCACTGTACCATCAGTATTGTTCACTGTATTGTTCACTGTATCATCAGTATTGTTCACTGTATTGTTCACTGTATCATCAAGAATTGTTCACTGTACCATCAGTATTGTATCATCAGTATTGTTCACTGTATCATCAGTATTGTTCACTGTATTGTTCACTGTATCATCAGTATTGTTCACTGTATCATCAGTATTGTTCACTGTATCATCAGTATTGTTCACTGTATTGTTCACTGTATCATCAGTATTGTTCACTGTATCATCAGTATTGTTCACTGTATTGTTCACTGTATCATCAGTATTGTTCACTGTATCATCAGTATTGTTCACTGTATCATCAGTATTGTTCACTGTATTGTTCACTGTACCATCAGTATTGTTCACTGTATTGTTCACTGTACCATCAGTATTGTTCACTGTCCCATCAGTATTGTTCACTGTATCATCAGTATTGTTCACTGTCCCATCAGTATTGTTCACTGTATCATCAGTATTGTTCACTGTATCATCAGTATTGTTCACTGTCCCATCAGTATTGTTCACTGTATCATCAGTATTGTTCACTGTCCCATCAGTATTGTTCACTGTATCATCAGTATTGTTCACTGTATCATCAGTATTGTTCACTGTATCATAAGTATTGTTCACTGTATTGTTCACTGTATCATAAGTATTGTTCACTGTATTGTTCACTGTATCATCAGTATTGTTCACTGTATCATCAGTATTGTTCACTGTATCATAAGTATTGTTCACTGTATTGTTCACTGTATCATCAGTATTGTTCACTGTACCATCAGTATTGTTCACTGTACCATCAGTATTGTTCACTGTATTGTTCACTGTATCATCAGTATTGTTCACAGTATTGTTCACTGTCCCATCAGTATTGTTCACTGTACCATCAGTATTGTTCACTGTATCATCAGTATTGTTCACTGTATTGTTCACTGTACCATCAGTATTGTTCACTGTATCATCAGTATTGTTCACTGTATTGTTCACTGTACCATCAGTATTGTTCACAGTATTGTTCACTGTACCATCAGTATTGTTCACTGTACCATCAGTATTGTTCACAGTATTGTTCACTGTACCATCAGTATTGTTCACTGTATCATCAGTATTGTTCACTGTATTGTTCACTGTATCATCAGTATTGTTCACAGTATTGTTCACTGTATCATCAGTATTGTTCACAGTATTGTTCACTGTACCATCAGTATTGTTCACTGTACCATCAGTATTGTTCACTGTATTGTTCACTGTACCATCAGTATTGTTCACTGTATCATCAGTATTGTTCACTGTATCATCAGTATTGTTCACTGTACCATCACTGTACCATCAGTATTGTTCACTGTATTGTTCACTGTATTGTTCACTGTACCATCAGTATTGTTCACTGTATTGTTCACTGTACCATCAGTATTGTTCACTGTATCATCAGTATTGTTCACTGTACCATCAGTATTGTTCACTGTACCATCAGTATTGTTCACTGTATTGTTCACTGTATCATCAGTATTGTTCACTGTATCATCAGTATTGTTCACTGTACCATCAAGAATTGTTCACTGTACCATCAGTATTGTTCACTGTATCATCAGTATTGTTCACTGTATCATCAAGAATTGTTCACTGTACCATCAGTATTGTTCACTGTCCCCGTCAACAACAAACAACAACACTGTGGTTGCCGTGCCGACAGTCTCACAAGACGCCGACCCACAGCATGGGGATTCACGAGATGCGGGGGGCGTGGAACGAGCGGAACCGGGCGGTGGTGCTGGGTCTGTACGACAGCTACATGAAGGCACAGGCCCTGCGACGCAACCTGTCCTCCGAGGCCCTCAAAGGGTTCCGCGTGGACAACAGCCCCAACAACATGGTCAGTCTTTCGGTGTGAGGCCCCGAAAGGGATCCACAACTCCATGTACTGTCATTTTCAGACTATAGGGCGCATCTTTTAAAAAAAAGTAAAATCTTACCCCTGTGTTTTATCCTGTATATGTGCTCTGTCTGTGACTGAAAACTAAATTCTGACTACCATGTGGGGCCACCTGACATAATTTGGGGGGGGGGGGGGGACATCCATGTTTTCTGGAAATTCTGTACAGTTAGAAATTCTTTTTTTTTTTTTTTACTTCTCTTTTTCTGTCACTTAATGTTGTTGTTTTTTTCCCAGTCACCTTTCTGTCTGTCTCCTCCCATTTCCTGTAAGTCTCAGGTAATCTCACCACTTTCTGTCTCCTCCCATTTCCTGTAAGTCTCAGGTAATCTCACCACTTTCTGTCTCCTCCCATTTCCTGTAAGTCTCAGGTAACCTCACCACTTTCTGTCTGTCTCCTCCCATTTCCTGTAAGTCTCAGGTAATCTCACCACTTTTTGTCTGTAGCTGACCTGCACATTTACCTTTTTAGTGGTTTCTCCCATTTTGCAAATTATTCTTCAAGTTTGGGTTGAATAATCTTACATGTATTAAACTTTTGATTTGTTTGTCGTCCCTGTGTGATGATTTGTAAGCTGTGTTCCTGCCCCCTGGGATACCTGCACTGGAAAATTCCTTCTGCCTTTTGGGTCTTCTCCCTTTTTTCACCTTTTGTTTTCTGTAGTCTCCCCTGTCTGTGTCCTGGCAGGGACCTACGTGCGGAGGTTGGTGTAAGGAATATACGATCTCTGTGTCAACATTGAATGATTGAATGATATGGATACTTACACAGCGCCTATTCTTGGTCACAGAACAAACTCTAAGCGCTTCACAAACACGGGGTTATTTGCACGACAGGCTGCCTACCTGGGTAGAGCGCGCTGATGGCTGCCCTTGGGCGCTCATCATTTGTTTTCTGTGTCATTCAATCAGATTTCAGGCACGCACACATACACACTCTGATGGACATGTAACGTGTTAGTGTATGACCGTTTTGTTTATTTAACCTGCCATGTAGGCAGCCATACTACATTTTCGGGGGTGTGCATTCTGGATAATTATGTTCTTGTTTCCATAACCCACTGAACGCTGACATGGAATACATGATCTTTTACATGTGTATTTGATCCTCTGCGTGCTTATATGCATGAAGGGGGTTCAGGCACAAGTAGGTCTGCACTTAGGTTGACCTGGGAGATCAGAAAAATATCCACCCTTTACCCGCCAGGCGCCGTCACCAAGATTCAAACCCAGGACACTTAGACTGAAAATTCAGCTCTTTAATAACTCACCTATTGTGCTGTTAAGACGTACTCCTGTCCAGGTGTGACCAGTTAGGCCCCAAAGTGTGTCACAGACTGTGTGTGTTGCAGACAGGTGTGACCAGTCATGCCCCAAGTTGTGTCACAGACTGTGTGTGTTGCAGACAGGTGTGACCAGTCACGCCCCAAAGTGTGTCACAGACTGTGTGTGTTACAGACAGGTGTGACCAGTTAGGCCCCAAGGTGTGTCACAGACTGTGTGTGTTGCAGACAGGTGTGACCAGTCAGGCCCCAAAGTGTGTCACAGACTGTGTGTGTTGCAGACAGGTGTGACCAGTCAGGCCCCAAAGTGTGTCACAGACTGTGTGTTGCAGACAGGTGTGACCAGTCATGCCCCAAGTTGTGTCACAGACTGTGTGTGTTGCAGACAGGTGTGACCAGTCACGCCCCAAAGTGTGTCACAGACTGTGTGTGTGTTACAGACAGGTGTGACCAGTCATGCCCCAAGGTGTGTCACAGACTGTGTGTTGCAGACAGGTGTGACCAGTCACACCCCAAAGTGTGTCACAGACTGTGTGTGTGTTGCAGACAGGTGTGACCAGTCACGCCCCAAAGTGTGTCACAGACTGTGTGTTGCAGACAGGTGTGACCAGTCACACCCCAAAGTGTGTCACAGACTGTGTGTTGCAGACAGGTGCGACCAGTTAGGCCCCAAAGTGTGTCACAGACTGTGTGTTGCAGACAGGTGTGACCAGTCACGCCACAAGGTGTGTCACAGACTGTGTGTTGCAGACAGGTGTGACCAGTTAGGCCCCAAAGTGTGTCACAGACTGTGTGTGTTGCAGACAGGTGTGACCAGTCACGCCCCAAAGTGTGTCACAGACTGTGTGTGTTGCAGTCAGGTGTGACCAATCATGCCCCAAGGTGTGTCACAGACTGTGTGTGTTGCAGACAGGTGTGACCAGTCACGCCCCAAAGTGTGTCACAGACTGTGTGTGTGTTACAGACAGGTGTGACCAGTCACGCCCCAAAGTGTGTCACAGACTGTGTGTGTTGCAGACAGGTGTGACCAGTCAGGCCCCAAAGTGTGTCACAGACTGTGTGTGTTGCAGACAGGTGTGACCAGTCAGGCCCCAAAGTGTGTCACAGACTGTGTGTGTTGCAGACAGGTGTGACCAGTCACGCCCCAAAGTGTGTCACAGACTGTGTGTGTTGCAGTCAGGTGTGACCAATCATGCCCCAAGGTGTGTCACAGACTGTGTGTTGCAGACAGGTGTGACCAGTCACACCCCAAAGTGTGTCACAGACTGTGTGTGTTTACAGACAGGTGTGACCAGTCACGCCCCAAAGTGTGTCACAGACTGTGTGTGTTTACAGACAGGTGTGACCAGTCACGCCCCAAAGTGTGTCACAGACTGTGTGTGTTGCAGACAGGTGTGACCAGTTAGCCCCAAAGTGTGTCACAGACTGTGTGTGTTGCAGACAGGTGTGACCAGTCACGCCCCAAAGTGTGTCACAGACTGTGTGTGTTGCAGACAGGTGTGACCAGTCACGCCCCAAGGTGTGTCACAGACTGTGTGTGTTGCAGACAGGTGTGACCAGTCACGCCCCAAAGTGTGTCACAGACTGTGTGTTGCAGACAGGTGTGACCAGTCACGCCCCAAAGTGTGTCACAGACTGTGTGTGTTGCAGACAGGTGTGACCAGTTAGGCCCCAAAGTGTGTCACAGACTGTGTGTGTTGCAGACAGGTGTGACCAGTCACGCCCCAAAGTGTGTCACAGACTGTGTGTGTTTACAGACAGGTGTGACCAGTCAGGCCACAAAGTGTGTCACAGACTGTGTGTGTTGCAGACAGGTGTGACCAGTTAGGCCCCAAAGTGTGTCACAGACTGTGTGTGTTGCAGACAGGTGTGACCAGTCACGCCCCAAAGTGTGTCACAGACTGTGTGTGTTGCAGAGGAACCGATCCTTCTCCCTGAGCAGCCCCCCAGGGGAACTGAACCCCAACCCCATGTCGCCCAGTCCTCTGAGTAAGCTGCAGAGTGGTCACGCCCACTCCATGCTGCTCAAACTGGTGTCGGAGTCCGACAGCAAGTCCGTCGCCTTCACTGAGGAGGTAGGTTTATGTGCGTGTGTCAATAATGTGTGTCTGTATGTGTGTGTGTTTGTCCATTGGAAGTTTTAAATGTTGATGTTGACATGTGTAGTGTGATGTACGTTGACAGTTGGAGTGTGTTGACATGTGTTGTGTGCTGACAGTTGTGTGTTGACATGTGTAATGTGTTGACCAAAAATTGTAGTGTGTTGTGTGATGACAACTGTAGTGTGTTATGTATTAACATGTGTAGGGTGTTGTGTGTTGACTAACATAGTGTGCTGTGTGTTGATGTGTGTAGTGTGTTAGTGTGTTGACATGCATAGTCTGTTGTGTGTTGACATGCATAGTGTGTTGTGTGTTGACATGTGTAGTGTGTTGTATGTTGACATGTGTTGTGTGTTGACATGCATAGTGTTGTGTGTTGACATGGGTAGTTTGTTATGTGTTGACATAGTAGTGTGTTGTGTGTTGACATGCATAGTGTGTTACATGTTGACATGTGTAGTGTGTTGTGCGTTGACAATTGTAGTGCGCTGTGTGTTGACATGTGTAGTGTGTTGACATGTGTAGTGTGTTATGTGTTGACATGTGTAGTGTGTTTTGTTTTGATGTGTGTAGTGTGTATTTTGTGTTGACATATGTAGTGGGTTGACATGTGTAGTGTGTTGTGTGTTGACAGCCGTCCAACTCCAATATGGAGCTGCTGCACGGAGGAAAGGCATGTGTTGTATTTTGACATGTGTAGCATGTTATATGTTGACATCTGTAGTGTGTTTTGTTTTTGACATGTGTAGTGTGTGTTGTGTTTTGACATGTGTAGTGTGTTGTGTGTTGACATGTGTAGCGTGGTATGTTTTGACATGCGTAGTGTGGTTTGATTTGACATGTGTAGTGTGTGTTGTGTGTTGACATATGTAGTGGGTTGACATATGTAGTGTGTGTTGTGTGTTGACATGTGTAGTGTGTGTTGTGTGTTGACATGTGTAGTGTGTTGACATGTGTAGTGTGTTGTGTGTCGACAGCCATCCAACTCCAACATGGAGCTGCTGCACGGAGTGAAGGCGTGTCGCCCCACCAACATCCTGTCCACCAACTGGCTCAGTGAGTGCTGGCGTCCTGTCTTCTGTCTGTCACCTTTTGCCAGTGCTTATGCACCGGCACTCTGATGAAGCGAAGTTAGCTTGCCCGGTGCACTTGCACTGACTTTATCTCCCATGATTGTTTTGTGTTGGTGATGATGGATGAGCTCACAGTTAGATATAACCTGCCTTGCCAGTTTCCTTCAGTCGTTTTTCAACTGACCTTCTTTTTCTTTGAGTCCGACGTTTTCAAGAGCTCTGAGTGCTTTTTTTCAGAAATTGTATGTGGCAAAATACTTTCTTTTTTTTTTTTTTTGGACAGCATTGAACTTTCACAAAGGTCTCATCTATCTATGTCTGGTCTTTCAGTCAGTTGCACAATTGTCATAGGTAAATGAATAGATAAATGTGTGTGTATGCATGTGCGTCTGCATACACATGTATCTGTGTGTCTGTGTATGTGTGTGTAAGTACATGCTTTCATGCTGCGTGTGTTCCAGTTGAGCTGTACAACAGCCAGGTGTTAGTGAAGCTGAGAGGGGGAGGGAGGTGGGGGGGAGGGATGTTGACGGGGGTGGTGGTATCATTGTCCCCAAAGTGATGTGTGTTTCTGTACACATGCATCTGTGTGTGCTTGTAAGCCTGTGTGCACATGCATATATCAGGCATTCCTACCATTACTGAGGGCCCATATTTGTCCTGGAAATTTGATCAGATGGACAGCGTGTCCCGGAAGTATTGGTATTTGCTGCATGTCCTGGAAAACTAAAAATCCAACCGTAACATTTTGCCCCCCAAAGTATCTAGTGGGTACAAGTGCACCACTAGATGGCTCTCCGACCATTGCCGAAGACACTTCGTTAAGGCTTACGGAAATGCTGTCAAATACTACCGAAGCAACTTTGTGAAAAGCCAGAACTGTCCTAACAGTACGGAAGCCATTTTGTGAAAGTCCGCTTGATTTCCGTCACCAGCGAAGTAACTTCAGCAAGACCAATGCATATGTGGTTAAGCACCAAAATTTTGAACGTGGACAACCTTTTGAAAGTGGAGGCATGATGCTTCTGGCTGTCAGACGACTGTTGTATGTTTGCTGAGATGTTCCTGAAAATTCTAATGTGTGTTGTTCCTGAACAGCAGATTTGGGGGTAGGCGTGCCTGATCTGTGTGTGTATGTGCACATGCTTCCATCATGCCGTGTGTGTGTGTTGCAGTCGAGCTGCACAACAGTCAGGTGCTGGTGAAGGGGTGTGAGACAGGAGGCTTCGTCATCATCAGCGCGGCCCGGGCACGCATCATCTCCTACATCCACATGCCCATCTGGCACGCCTCCCAGCTCCGCTCAAAGTCCACCTGGACTGCTAACGTCGACTGCATGCAGGTGAGGGTGCTGGCTGTGTGTGTGTGTGTGTGTGTGTGTGTGTGTGTGTGTGTGTGTGTGTGTGTGTGTGTGTGTCTGTCTGTCTGTCTGTGTGCCTCCCAGCTCTGCTTCAAGTCCACCTGGACTGCTAACGTCAGCTGCATGCAGGTGAGGGTGCTTGGTGTGTGTGTGTGCGTGTGTGTGTGTGTGCGTGCCTCCCAGCTCTGCTTCAAGTCCACCTGGACTGCTAACGTCGACTGCATGCAGGTGAGGGTGCTGTGTGTGTGTGTGTGTGGATGTGTGTGTGTGTGTGTGTGTGCCTCCCAGCTCTGCTCAAAGTCCACCTGGACTGCTAACATCAACTGCATGCAGGTGAATGTGCTGGCCAAACTGTGTTAACTCACTCTGGACGACAGACCGCGACCAGAGCCCTGCTGTTTATAACTGTTTTAGACAAAGGGCCCCAATTGGGGCCTTAGATAGTTTTGAATTTCTGGACCGGCACCTAACTTCCATAATGACGTTATGAGCTGAGAATATCTTAACTGACCTTTCCACTCTCCACTGCAACCAGTAAATGCAGTGTGTGTTGCTGTGCTAGCGAGCAGGAGAGTTATTTTCGAGGTGACTAGTTCACATGAACAGTGTGTCAACAACGGTGTCTGACTCAGTTTCGCCTCAGTCACAAGGCAGACAGCAGAATTTGACAAAGGGGCTCTGTCAAGGCTGTATAATGTTCAGAATTTAGTCTGTTTCAAACTCTTGTGCTTTCCTGAATTCATTTACAAGTCATCAGTGTGTGCAAATTTCAAACAAAAAATAATATGGATACTTTCATCATCTCACTGTATGATAGCATAAGAAGGGAGGAAGTTATATATTTTGTCCCCAACTAACTCCTTATGTTACAGATTAGTCTGGAAGTTTTCAGTTCATAAATTCAGACATTTGTTTTTTGGTGATTTTATTTCTTACCCATACAAATGGGTCATCTGTGGGGAAAGTCAGGGGAGCTAACTGTTAGTACTGAGCTAAGACACAAATCTCTGTATCACATCACGGAACAGTGGCCATGCTTACACAAAGATCTCTGTATCTTTGTCACAAACCAGTGGCCATACAGTGTTCAGATATACCTGTGTATCATGTCGCAGATGGAGGCCAAGGCATATATATCCTGTACCCAGTTTCTAAGTTGGGAGCCAGACTTGTGCAGGGAAAGGTGTCAGTGATATTGTGTGGAGTGTTGGTGTAGTGGTAACCCATCCGCGGAAGAAGCGAGAGAATCTGAGCGCACTGGCTCGAATCCAACTTGTGCCAATGCTTTCTCCCCCTCCACTAGACCTTCAGTGGTGGTCTGAACGCTAGTCATTTGGATGATATGATAAACTGAGGTCCCACTTGCAGCATGCACTAAGCACACGTAAAAAAACCCACGGCAACAAAAGGGTTGTCCCTTGCGAAATTCTGCAGAAAAATCCGCTTTGGTAGGAAAACGAATAAAATTGCAGGCAGAAAAACAACCACCAAAAAAATGGTTGGCACTCTCAGTGTAGCAACACTCTCTCCCTGGGGAGAGCAGCCTGAATTTCACGCAGAGAGATCTGTTGTGACAGAATAGTAATAGAATACAGTACAGAACAATGAAGTGCAGTGCAGTGCAGTGCAGTGCAGTGCAATACATAGCATTATACAATGCAATACAGAATGCAGTGCAATGCTATACTATACTGCAATGCAGTGCAATACAAAATACAATTCAGTACTATACTATACTATACTATGCTATGCTATGCTATGCTATGCTATGACAAAAGAGCAATACAACACAACACAGCACAGCACAGCACAGCACAGCACAACACAACACAACACAACACAACAGTCTGGCTGTATGTGTGTGTGTGTTTGCCACCAGTACTACGCCACAGTGGACCCAGACTTTGTGTTCAGCGACGACAACATCCCCTGGCTGTCGCGGGAGAACGTGGAGGACCGGTCAGGGTCTGGGCTGACCGGCCTGCCTGAGATGGTCAGCAGTGGTCAGACAGTGGGCAGCGTCGTGTCCAGCACCCTACCTGCCTCGTCCGAACAGGTAGGAATGGAATAGAATTGTTTTTTTTTTATGTTGTTGTGAAACCCTGACACAGTGTACCCCCATGGGTGCGACTGTACTGCAGTTTTGGTGTCTTATACTGTACCGTTGTTTTTTCTTGACAGAAGAGTGCGGCAGGGGAGCAAACTGTGCAGCTGCAGCGTATCATCCACCGGTGCAGCTGTAAGTTTTACTACGCCAACTATGGAGACGTGGACCCCAACTCCTTGTCGGAGGTGCCGTTGCCGGTAAGACCGGGTGCTGTCACTGATAGTGTCGGCGTGTGTGAGTGTGCATGCATGTTGTGGGTGTGTCAGTATTCTGTGTGTGTTGAATGTGGCCCGTTTTGATTCTTGCTTTATTTTGATTTATTTGCCCTCAGTGTGTCTTTCATTTTTTATTCTGTTTACATGTATTTACTTAACTGACTTATTTTGTTGATTTCATTTTGATTTAATGTTTTATATTTAAAAAAAAAAAGAGTAAAAACCAAAAAAGAATTTTTTTGTTTTTTGGCCAATGAAGAAGGCTTGTGAAGCACAAAAAAGTGGGTGCTCCATCAAGGCCACACACACACACACACACAAAGTTTTATACAAACCCATGGTTGGCTGTGAAGGCCCTGGTCAGTGTACTGGGTGTTTGCGTTGGTCAGGTATCAGCAACCACCCCCACACACCCCACGCTCCATCCCCTTTTTTGGGGGGAGAGAAAACAGACGTGGTGTGGTGGTGCAGCTTTCAGGGATTAGTCCACATGGATTGACACCTCCTTGAAACTTAAACCTGAAACACAGAGTCCATTATCCATTGGCATGAAGATTGTTTCTGTGATCGTACACATCTCGTCCTTTGATGAAGTTGTTTGAAGAACGTCATTTCATAACACACAGACTTGACCCTTTGTTACGAAGATTGTCATTCTGTAACACACAGACTTGACCCTTTGTCATGAAGATTGTCATTCTGTAACACACAGACTTGACCCATTGTCATGAAGATTGTCATTCTGTAACACACAGACTTGACCCTTTGTTATGAAGATTGTCATTCTGTAACACACAGACTTGACCCTTTGTCATGAAGATTGTCATTCTGTAACACACAGACTTTACCCATTGTCATGAAGATTGTCATTCTGTAACACACAGACTTTACCCTTTGTTATGAAGATTGTCATTCTGTAACACACAGAATTTACCCATTGTCATGAAGATTGTCATTCTGTAACACACAGACTTTACCCTTTGTTATGAAGATTGTCATTTCATAACACACAGACTTTACCCTTTGTCACAAAGATTGTCATTTTGTAACACAGAGATATCTTTTGTTATGAAGATCTTCACTATTCAGTGACAGAACATTGTTCCCTTTTGTTGTGAAGATTGTTCCTTTGTTAACATTTAAAAAAGATTGGCGTGTCCTAATATCACTTTAAAATGATGTCGTTGCTTAGCAATATGGAAAATGTGTTTGTGTGTGCGTGTTCGTATCAGTCTATGCCTTGTGTGTAGAATGTCCTGTACACGTGATGTTTGTGTGTGCGTGTTCGTATCAGTCTATGCCTTGCGTGTAGAACGTCCTGTACACGTGATGTGTGCACAAGGCATGTCGCACATGTGTGTGCATGACAGACACGCGTTCTTCATGTACATGTGTGTAGTGTGTAATGTGTGCGTGTCGTGTGTGTGCATATCACAGGTATGTGTGGTGTGTGTGTCAACAGCCAGCTGAAGATTCTGACGTGATGACCCAGGAGGAGGGAGTGGACACTTTCACCATGCTGCACGAAAGTCTCCACGCCTACTCCAACTCGGTCAGTCATTTACATGGCAAATATACATGTGCTCATGCTTGTGCACGCGTGCGCGCACTCACACACACTCATTCACACACACACACACACACACACACACACACACACACACACACGCACGCATACACACACACACACACACACACACAAAGCGCTCATTCATTTCATTTTATTTTTGAATTTTTTTTTTTTAATTCATTATCTTTGTTATTATCATTATTATTATTATTATTATTGTTTTTTTTTTTTTTGTTGTTCTTGTTGGTGTTGGCAACCCCTGCCACCCCACTCACCCACACCCCCAAAATAGAGTATGACTGACGGGCGCAATAGCCGAGTGGTTAAAGCGTTGGACTTTCAGTCTGAGCGTCCCGGGTTCGAATCTCGGTGGTGGGTAAAAGGTGGAAATTTTTACGATTTCCCAGGTCAACATATGTGCAGACCTGCTTAGTGCCTGAACCCCCTTCGTGTGTAAACGCATGCAGAAGATCTAATACGCACGTTAAAGATCCTGTAATCCATGTCAGCGTTCGGTGGGTTATGGAAACAAGAACATACCCAGCATGCACACCCCCGAAAGCGGAGTATGGCTGCCTACATGGTGGAGTAAAAACGGTCATGCACGTAAAAGCCCACTCGTGTACATGCAAGTGAACGTGGGAGTTGCAGCCCACGAATGCAGAAGAAGAAGAAGAGTATGACTGCCTACATGGCAGGAATAAAAATGGTCATACACGTAAAAGCCCTCTCATGTGTATGAGTGAACGTCTTGAATTGCAGCCCACGAACAAAGATGTTGTTGTTGTTGTTGTGTTTTCAGTCTCAGTACACTGTCATATCCTTATCATCATCATCAATATTATTATTATTATTATTATTATTATTATTATTGCTGTTGCTGGAATCACTGTTGTATTATTATCATTCACCACCTTAGGCGACTTTAGTTGACTAGACAATGCTCTTCCAGTTGTATTATTATCATTCACCACCTTAGGCGACTTTAGTTGACTAGACAATGCTCTTCCAGAGGCAACTTTTGTCGACATCAAGGGGTCACTTTGATAAGACCATTTTTCACACTGTAACAAAGCTAGACAGCAACAGCCAATTTACCACCAATAGAACCATTTTTCACACTGTAACAAAGCTAGACAGCAACAGCCAATTTACCTCCAATAGAACCATTTTTCACACTGTAACAAAGCTAGACAGCAACAGCCAGTTTACCGCCAGTAGAACAATGACTAACCTTTGCTCCCTGGCTGAGTTTGAAGTGAACAAATCGATTGTGTTGTTTTGACATGAACGGAAGCCTGTGACTGAGAGAGCATGGTATCTAGAATATTTGGTGCTGGGGAGTGTATTTCACACAGAAACTTGTCGATGAAAGTGTTGATATGTTTTTATGATGATGTTTCAGTCCCAGTACACAGTCATCATGGACATTGTCAACAACCTGCTGCTGTACGTGGAGCCCAAGAAAAAGGTGAACTTGATTAACAGATCCTCCTGTCTGTTGGCCTGCCTGTGGCGCTTGTGTAGAAGCACTGTGAAGGTCCACAACTCTAGACCACTGTTTGCTTTTTAGGTTACATTCTCACTAAGCCCAGCCAGTTGCTGACAGCAGCAGTCTGGGAACTTTGTGCATGCCATTTTGCACTTTCCCTGCCATGTATGCCAGCTGTAAGTGTCCACACTGGCCTCCAGCCGTCTCCAGCCAGCTGGTTTGATTTGTAGTGAGCTCACAAAGGAAGCTGATGGCTGGTCCAAGGGATGGAACTCTGCAACGATACTGACAGCATGAATCCCAGTGATGTTCGTTTCTTCTGTCTGGAGAGCGCCGTAGTTGACAGCTTGACAGCAACTGGCTGTGTCTGACTGAAGTGTGTTGCTGTGTCAGGCTGATGGCAACTGGCTGTGTCTGACTGAAGTGTGTTGCTGTGTCAGGCTGATGGCATCTGGCTGTGTCTGACTGAAGTGTGTTGCTGTGTCAGGCTGGTGGCAACTGGCTGTGTCTGACTGAAGTGTGTTGCTGTGTCAGGCAGGTGGCATGTGGCTGTGTCTGACTGAAGTGTGTTGCTGTGTCAGGCTGGTGGCATGTGGCTGTGTCTGACTGAAGTGTGTTGCTGTGTCAGGCTGGTGGCAACTGGCTGTGTCTGACTGAAGTGTGTTGCTGTGTCAGGCTGATGGCATCTGGCTGTGTGTGACTGAAGTGTGTTGCTGTGTCAGACTGACAGCAACTGGCTGTGTGTGACTGAAGTGTGTTGCTGTGTCAGACTGACAGCAACTGGCTGTGTGTGACTGAAGTGTGTTGCTGTGTCAGACTGACAGCAACTGGCTGTGTGTGACTGAAGTGTGTTGCTGTGTCAGGCCTTTAGGGATGATCCCTACACCGACTGTCCTAAAACCCTCTAGGCTGAGAGAGTGGGGATGTAACTAGGGCAAGACACTTTCCACTATAATCAAACCCAAGCCCGGATAGCAGGTACAGCAGTTGCCTCCTCTGCTGTTCTGACAGTCACAGTGGGACACAGCTGACTATCCTACTTACATACAGTGGGACACAGCTGACTATCCTACATACATACAGTGGGACACAGCTGACTGTCCTACATACATACAGTGGGACACAGCTGACTATCCTACATACATACAGTGGGACACAGCTAACTGTCCTACATACATACAGTGGGACACAGCTGACTGTCCTACATACATACAGTGGGACACGACAGACTGTCCTACATACATACAGTGGGACACAGCTGACTGTCCTACATACATACAGTGGGACACAGCTGACTGTCCTACATACATACAGTGGGACACAGCTAACTGTCCTACATACATACAGTGGGACACAGCTGACTGTCCTACATACATACAGTGGGACACAACAGACTGTCCTACATACATACAGTGGGACACGACAGACTGTCCTACATACATACAGTGGGACACAGCTGACTGTCCTACATACATACAGTGGGACACGACAGACTGTCCTACATACATACAGTGGGACACGACAGACTGTCCTACATACATACAGTGGGACACAGCTGACTGTCCTACATACATACAGTGGGACACAGCTAACTGTCCTACATACATACAGTGGGACACAGCTAACTGTCCTACATACATACAGTGGGACACAGCTGACTGTCCTACATACATACAGTGGGACACGACAGACTGTCCTACATACATACAGTGGGACACAGCTAACTGTCCTACATACATACAGTGGGACACAGCTGACTATCCTACATACATACAGTGGGACACAGCTGACTATCCTACATACATACAATGGGACACAGCTAACTGTCCTACATACATACAGTGGGACACGACAGACTGTCCTACATACATACAGTGGGACACAGCTAACTGTCCTACATACATACAGTGGGACACGACAGACTGTCCTACATACATACAGTGGGACACGACAGACTGTCCTACATACATACAGTGGGACACAGCTGACTGTCCTACATACATACAGTGGGACACAGCTGACTGTCCTACATACATACAGTGGGACACAGCTGACTGTCCTACATACATACAGTGGGACACAACAGACTGTCCTACATACATACAGTGGGACACGACAGACTGTCCTACATACATACAGTGGGACACGACAGACTGTCCTCATGTATTGCATTGTGTTGTTTTGTATTACTCTTTTTTTGTCATGACATATTTCTCTGTGCGAAATTGGGGCTGCTCTCCCCAGGGAGAGCGTGTCGCTACACTGAGAGCACCATCCATTTTTTTGTATTTTTTCCTGCCTGCAGTTTTTTTAATTTGTTTTCCTATCAAAGTGGATTTTTCAACAGAAATTTGCCATGGACAACCCTTTTGTTGCCATGGGTTCTTTTACGTGCATTACATGCATGCTGCACATGGGACCTCGGTTTATCGTCTCATCTGAATGACTAGCATCCAGACCACCACTCAAGGTGTTAGTGGAGCGGGAGAAAATACTGGTGACAGTGCAGTGGTTCGAACCAGTGTGCTCAGATTCTCTCGCTTCCAAGGTGGACGCGTTGCCTCTTGGCCGTCACTTCACATTATTATATCATGTGGCTGGCGTGTGTTGCAGGAGGCCAGCGAGAAGCTGCAGAGCATGAGGTTCAAACTGCAGCTGTCGCGGGACGAGGACCAGAAGACCCCCATCCTGCAGCTCCAGGAAGTGGTCAGGTGAGTTGGGGGGAGGGGCGTAGGGGGGTCAGCAGAGGTTGGGAGGGGGGGGAGGGAGAAGGCAGGGGTGAGAGTGGTGTTGGGTGGGGGGGTTGGGGGGGGGCAAGGGAGTGTATTTGGTGATGATGGTCAGTCGGTGGACATCATCTTCTTTCAGTTTCCATGTCCTCAAGGAGGTGGTCAAAGCATATGAAGTGATCCATATACGCTACACATTTTCTTTGAACTCCCCATGATGGAGGGAAATAAACATTGATTAATTGTATTTGTATTTCTTTTATCTCAACAGATTTCTCTGTGTGAATTTCGGGCTGCGCTCTCCAGGGAGAGCGCGTCGCTACACTGCAGTGCCACCCATTTTTGGGTATTTTTCCTGCGTGCAGTTTTATTTGTTTTTCCTACCAAAGTGGATTTTTCTACAGAATTTTGCCAGGAACAACCCTTTTATTGCCATGGGTTCTTTTACGTGCACTAAGTGCATGCTGCGCACGGGACCTCTGTTTATCGTCTCATCCAAATGACTAGCATCCAGACCACCACTCAAGGTCTAGTGGAGGTGGAGAAAATATTGGTGGCTGAGGCATGATTTGAACCAGCGCACTCAGATTCTCTTGCTTCCCAGGCGGACGCGCTGCCTCTAGGCCATCACGGTCTGGACGCTAGTCGTTCGGATGAGACGATAAACCGAGGTTCCGTGTGTAGCATGCACTTAGCGCACGTAAAAGAACATATGTCAACAAAAGGGTTGTTCCTGGTTAAACTCTGTCGAAAAATTCCACTTCGATAGGAAAAACAAATAAAACTGCACGCAGGAAAAATACAAAAAATGGGTGGCACTGTAGTGTAGCAACGCACTCTCCCTGGGTAGAGCAGCCTGAATTTCACACAGAGAAATCTGTTGTGATAAAAAGAAATACAAATAAACTCTGATTTTCCTCACTCCACCCAGGTGTGAATGGGTACCTGACTGTGACTGGTGATGGTTAAAACGGCAGAAGGAGAGGGTTTAACCCGTCCTTCCTTTGTAGAGCCCCTGACACATTGGATATCAGTTCACTGATCTGATGCTGTGAAAGGCCGTGGGACGTTAAACCCATTCAACCCTGGGGAGTTTACAGGTTTTCAAACTATATTAATGCAGAAAAAAGCAAGAAAAACACTTTTTTATTTAAATCTTGTGTTGACACATCCAGAAATACTGTAGAAGTTAGTTCCCTTTCCTTGGTGGTTATGTACGAACATGAATACCGATTTTATGAGACAGTTTTCGACGGGCGCAATAGCCGAGTGGTTAAAGTGTTGGACTGTCAATCTGAGGGTCCCGGTTTCGAATCACGGTGACGGCGCCTGGTGGGTAAAGGGTGGAGATTTTTACGATCTCCTAGGTCAACATATGTGCAGACCTGCTAGTGCCTGAACCCCCTTTGTGTGTATATGCAAGCAGAAGATCAAATACGCACGTTAAAGATCCTGAAATCCATGTCAGCGTTCGGTGGGTTATGGAAACAAGAACATACCCAGCATGCACACCCCCGAAAACGGAGTATGGCTGCCTACATGGTGGGGTAAAAACAGTCATACAGTAAAAAAGCCCACTTGTGTGCATACGAGTGAAAGTAGGAGAAGAAGAAGAAGAGACAGTTTTCTATACCTCAGCGGTGCTGTGGGGCAGGGCCCAGTGAGTTAACGTTTTAAACTTTTAATCATTTTGTTCGTTGTTTGATGTTTGTATGGATGTCCTGTAGACTGTGGAAAGTGTTTTAGTGCGTGCCCCCACTGCAGTGAGTGTGTTGGTGTGTCAACACAGGGAGCGAGTGCAGTACCTGCGGAAGCTGGAGAGAGATTTCTATGACGCCAAGATGAAGGGGAATGAGGAGCTGTAAGTTCACCCCCGCCCCCCTCCCTTCTCCTCTCTTTTCTCTCTCTTCTTCTGCTGCTGACCTGCCCTCAGTTTGGGCTTTCAAACTGATATGTATCTTAAATTTCAGATTTTGACGGCGTTGTCAGTCGGAAGTACCTGTGTTCGGCTAAATCTGTTTGGGCATTCGCCTGGGCTGTGCTTGTACATGTGTTGAAAGTTGGGTTCTGTTTGTTGTCAACGCAGCTGATTGCGTTGATAAGTGTGTATGAAACGGGTGCTGCTCTGAGTGGTGACAGTTTTAGACTTTCAGTCTCAGGGCCCTGGGTTCTGATGCCGGTCATGGTGCCTGGTGGGTAAAGGGTGGAGATTTTCTCCCATCTCCCATGTCAACAGATTTGCAGACCTGCTAGTGCTTGAACTCCCTTGTGTGTAAACACACACAGAAGATAAATTTTGCACGCGAAAGATCTCGTAATCCATGTCAGCGTTTGTTGGGTTATGGAATCATGAACATACCCAGCCTGCACACCCCCAAAAACAGGGAATGGTTGCCTTCATGGCAGGCAAAAATATTCACATTTAAGTCCACTCGTAGATACAGATCCACTGATAGGGTGCCCTGTAATGTGCATTATCATGTGTGATTCACTGACAGGGTGCCCTGTAATGTGCATTATCATGTGTGATTCATTGACAGGGTGCCCTGTAATGTGCATTATCATGTGTGATTCATTGACAGGGTGTCCTGTAATGTGTATGATATGTTATCCACTGGTTGGGTGCCCTTTAATATGCATTATCACGTGTGATTCACTGACAGGGTGTCCTGTAATGTGTATAAAGTTCATATGACGGTACATCATGTAATAGTGTATTAATATGTGAACCCGCTGACCAGATGCCCTGTGATGAGCATCATGTGTGACTCAAGGCCAAGTAATATGTATAATGTGTTGAATGACAGGATGCAGGGATTGGAAGTGGAGATGGAGGAGGTGAAGAACTGGATCAACACCAAGAACGAGGAACTGTCCATGCGAATCAGGTCACTCCATCCTTCCTTCTTCCTCTCTCTGTCTGTCTCGTGTTTTGCACAATTTGGTGTCATTCACTACTATACCGTGTCAAACTTATGCAAACTGTACCTATAGTTTTGCTCCGTTGGCCACATTTCACAGCTAATGCAGTAATGAGACTCTTCCGGCCAAGCAGGTCATCTGCTTAGCCAGTCAGCTTAACCCTTTGAGCCCTGACCACCGCTTTACCGGTGGTAGAGAAAAATGACATAATGCCTAGCCACCGGTTGAGCAGTGCGTAAACACTTGTGTCATGTTTTGCTATTGGTTGACTTATATATTCTTTTCCGCCATATTCCGGTCCTCTGATAGTTCTCTTCTGCCATCCTCTGATATTTCTCTTCTGCCATATCCCGGTCCTCTGATATTTCTCTTCTGCCATATTCCGGTCCTCTGATAGTTCTCTTCTGCATTATTCTGGTCCTCTGATAGTTCTCTTCCGCCATATTCTGGTACATTGATAGTTCTCTTCCACCAGATTTATCCACTGATCTCTGCATGTACTGGTCATTGTGTACTCTCTGGACCTCCTGTGAAAAACTTCACGTGTCCAGACGAAACCGCAAGTTGTTTCGCAGAACATTCATTCAACTTCACTGCCCCAGCTGTTTGGAAGTCCCTGCAAAATCTGTTTTACATGTCATCAAATCACAACCAGAAATGATTTGAATCATCTTGTTCTCCATGTATATATATGGTGTGCACAGTATGCTGTCTTGTGAGTTACAGTTCGTGAGTGAATGAGGGAACGAACAGTGTTTGAATGTACAGTTTATACTTTATCTCAAGAACTGTGCTGTATAAACACTTTTCATTATTATTGTTATTGTTGTTAGTAGTGGTAGTAGTAGTAGTAGCAGCAGCAGCAGCAGCAGCAGCAGTAGTAGTAGTAGTAGTAGTAGTAGTTGAAGTAGAAGTATTTCATCTATTAGTGTACTTATGCTCCATTACTCAGGACGTGTGATGCAGTGTGCATGGGTTTGTTCACACACACCTTGATGCCTTGAATTCTAAAATAAAATAAAATTAAACAAAATAAGAGAGAGAGATACAGAGAGAGAGAGAGAGAGAGAGAGAGACTGCATACATTTGAATCAGTGTCTTCTCTTTGTTTTTCTTCCAGCTGTTACAATGAAAGCCAGCTGCAGATGAAGGCGCAGATGAAGATTGAGAAAGGTCAGTTCACACACACACACACACACACACACACACACACACACACACACACACACAATACACACACATACACACACACACAAATACACACACACACACACACACACACAAACACACACACACACACACACACACACACACACCCCACACACACATACACACACATACACACACACACACACACACACACAAATACACACACACACACACACACACACACACACACACACACACACAATACACACACACATACACACACACACACACACACACACACACACACACACACACACACACACACACACACACACACACACACAGAGTTGTTGTTGCTGTTTTCATTGTTGTTATCATTGTTTCTGTTCTCCGCTTGCCGATCATGGTTGACGTGTGCGCTGTTTAGCTGTTTAGCTCTGCTGTCGGCCACAGTGTCTGGTTGGTGTCGTGGGGTGTGTTATGACAAAAAGGACCACAGCCTGTAAAAACAAAACTGCAACTGTTAATGTATATGTACATGGCCAGAGCTTGAAGGTAAAAATGGCAAGTTATTTTGTGTGACAACAGTGAAACAAACTGTATGCAGTAGCCACTGCAGTGATTGTCACAGACTTTCAGCTCTGTCTCAGTCTGTTTAGTCAAGAGAAAAGAGATAAAGAGAGAGAGGGAAAGTGAAACAAGGAAAGTAAGAAGTTGAATTCTTGAGATGGGCGCAAAAGCCGGATGGTCAGAGCATTGGATCTTCAATCTGAGGGTCCCGGGTTCGAGAATCTTGGTAATGGCTCCTGGTGGGTAAAGGGTAGAGATTTTTCTGATCTCCCAGGTCAACATATGTGCAGACCTGCTTGTGCCAGAACCCCCTTTGTGTGTATATGCAAGCGGATGATCAAATGTTCACATTAAAGATCCTGTAATCCATTTCAGTGTCTGGTGGGTTATGGAAGCAAGAACATACCCAGTGTGCTCACCCCCGAAAATGGAGTATGGCTGCCTGCATGGCAGGGTAAAAACGGTCATACATATAAAAGCCCACTCATGTACATAGGAGTGAATGTGGGAGTCACAGCCCACGAATGAAGAAGAATTCTTGAACTCCATTGCAAGATGGGTTGAACTTCCAGAAGCCCCAGAGGATGTTCACATTGTGTGTGTGTCCCCCTATGAGGGAGATGCAGTGTGTGATGACATCCAAGGCCAGAGTATTTGTATTTGTATTTCTTTTTATCACAACAGATTTCTCTGTGTGAAATTCGGGCTGCTCTCCCCAGGGAGAGTGCGTCGCTACACTGCAGTGCCACCCATTTTTTGGTACTTTTTCCTGCGTGCAGTTTTTTTAATTTATTTTTCCTATCGAAGTGGATTTTTCTACAGAATTTTGCCAGGAACAACCCTTTTGTTGCCATGGGTGCTTTTATGTGCACTAAGTGCATGCTGTACACGGGACCTAGGTTTATCATCTCATCCGAATGACTAGTGTCCAGACTACCACTCAAGGTCTAGTGGAGGGGGAGAAAATATCGGCGGCTGTGCCATGATTCAAACCAGTGCACTCAGATTCTCTCGCTTCCTAGGAGGACGCGTTACCTCTAGGCCATCACTCCACATAATGCTGTCGTTCCCCCTCCAATCATGGGCAGTTTAAGTTAATCTGCTCTTCAACATGTATGACCGTTTTCAACATCCCTGTGTAGGCAACCATACTCCATTTTCGGGGTGTACATGCTGGGAATGTTTGTGTTTCCGCAACCTACCAAACGCTGACATGGATTATGGGATCCTTGTTGTAATTATTTTAAATTCCGCATGCGTTTGTGCGCAGAGTGATTGTAGGTACTAGCAGGTCTGCACCTATAATATATTGGTCTGGGAGACTGGAAAAATCTTCACCCTTAGCCCAGCAGGTGCTGATACAGGGATTGAACCCCGGACCCTTGCTGTTGGCTGTGCCCCGCTGTCATTTGTTGAGAGAAACAGAAACAACACCCAAAGACCAGCTCTGTTGTTACGTTTCTTCTCTGTGTATGTGGGGGGGTGGGGGTGGGGAGGGGGGGGGGGTTCTTTGCTTACTTTGTTTGTGTGTTGTTGTTTTGTTCTTTATTAACTATGTGTGTGTGTTGTTTGTTTCTTCACTGTGTGTGTGTGTGTTGTTATTTTTCTTCACTAACTATGTGTGTGTGTGTTGTTATTTTTCTTCACTAACTATGTGTGTGTGTGTTGTTATTTTTCTTCACTATGTGTGTGTGTTGTTATTTTTCTTCACTAACTATGTGTGTGTGTGTTTTTTAATGTGTGTTTTTTTCTCACAGCACAACAAGCCCATGTGGTGCGGCGAAACGAAGTGTGCTTCAAGTACGCCAAGTGGAGACTGACGGAGAGGGACGGGCATTGTGGGATAGCTGAGACGGAGCTCCGAAACTTTGTGTGAGTTCCATTGTTTAAAGCGTTGGCGGTCTTCATTGTTGTAGGCAACAGGTAATGTGAAATACTGAAAATCGGAAGAAAAAAAAAAGAAGAACAAAAACCCATGGTTGGTCCTGTACTGTGGTAATGCAATCTTCCAGCAGCCCAAATTTCATACCAAAGAAATGTTTTGTGACAGAAAGTACAATACAGTACAGTATAATACAATACAAGACAAGACAAGATGATACAACACACTACAATTCATTGCAATGCAGCACAACACAATACAATACAACACAACACAACACAACACAATGCAACGCAATCCAGTACAATACAATACAATACAATCATATTGCTTATAGCTCAGCTCACCACAGTGCAATATGAGACGATATGATACGGGGAGGGTTGGGTGGGTGGGGAGGGGGAGGCGTGGGGGTGGCAGAGAGAGGGGAGGGAGGGAGAGACAGTGGGTAGGAAGGGAGGGAGAGGGAGGGGGGAGGGTGGTGTGAGAGAAAGAGAGAAGTGGAGGAAGAGGGAAGGAGAGGAGGGAGAGAGAGGACAGGTGAGGAGGGAGAGAGAGGACAGGTGAGGAGGGAGTAGGAGGGAGAGAGAGGACAGTGAGGAGGGAGAGAGAGGACAGTTGAGGAGGGAGAAAGAGGACAGGTGAGGAGGGAGTAGGAGGGAGAGAGAGGACAGGTGAGGAGGGAGAAAGAGGACAGGTGAGGAGGGAGTAGGAGGGAGAGAGAGGACAGGTGAGGAGGGAGTAGGAGGGAGAGAGAGGACAGGTGAGGAGGGAGAAAGAGGACAGGTGAGGAGGGAGTAGGAGGGAGAGAGAGGACAGGTGAGGAGGGAGAAAGAGGACAGGTGAGGAGGGAGTAGGAGGGAGAGAGAGGACAGGTGAGGAGGGAGTAGGAGGGAGAGAGAGGACAGGTGAGGAGGGAGAAAGAGGACAGGTGAGGAGGGAGTAGGAGGGAGAGAGAGGACAGGTGAGGAGGGAGTAGGAGGGAGAGAGAGGACAGGTGAGGAGGGAGAAAGAGGACAGGTGAGGAGGGAGTAGGAGGGAGAGAGAGGACAGGTGAGGAGGGAGAGAGAGGACAGGTGAGGAGGGAGTAGGAGGGAGAGAGAGGACAGGTGAGGAGGGAGAGAGAGGACAGGTGAGGAGGGAGTAGGAGGGAGAGAGAGGACAGGTGAGGAGGGAGTAGGAGGGAGAGAGAGGACAGGTGAGGAGGGAGAAAGAGGACAGGTGAGGAGGGAGTAGGAGGGAGAGAGAGGACAGGTGAGGAGGGAGTAGGAGGGAGAGAGAGGACAGGTGAGGAGGGAGAAAGAGGACAGGTGAGGAGGGAGTAGGAGGGAGAGAGAGGACAGGTGAGGAGGGAGAGAGAGGACAGGTGAGGAGGGAGTAGGAGGGAGAGAGAGGACAGGTGAGGAGGGAGAGAGAGGACAGGTGAGGAGGGAGTAGGAGGGAGAGAGAGGACAGGTGAGGAGGGAGTAGGAGGGAGAGAGAGGACAGGTGAGGAGGGAGAAAGAGGACAGGTGAGGAGGGAGTAGGAGGGAGAGAGAGGACAGGTGAGGAGGGAGTAGGAGGGAGAGAGAGGACAGGTGAGGAGGGAGTAGGAGGGAGAGAGAGGACAGGTGAGGAGGGAGTAGGAGGGAGAGAGAGGACAGGTGAGGAGGGAGAAAGAGGACAGGTGAGGAGGGAGTAGGAGGGAGAGAGAGGACAGGTGAGGAGGGAGAGAGAGGACAGGTGAGGAGGGAGTAGGAGGGAGAGAGAGGACAGGTGAGGAGGGAGAGGACAGGTGAGGAGGGAGTAGGAGGGAGAGAGAGGACAGGTGAGGAGGGAGTAGGAGGGAGAGAGAGGACAGGTGAGGAGGGAGAAAGAGGACAGGTGAGGAGGGAGTAGGAGGGAGAGAGAGGACAGGTGAGGAGGGAGAAAGAGGACAGGTGAGGAGGGAGTAGGAGGGAGAGAGAGGACAGGTGAGGAGGGAGTAGGAGGGAGAGAGAGGACAGGTGAGGAGGGAGAAAGAGGACAGGTGAGGAGGGAGTAGGAGGGAGAGAGAGGACAGGTGAGGAGGGAGTAGGAGGGAGAGAGAGGACAGGTGAGGAGGGAGAAAGAGGACAGGTGAGGAGGGAGTAGGAGGGAGAGAGAGGACAGGTGAGGAGGGAGAGAGAGGACAGGTGAGGAGGGAGTAGGAGGGAGAGAGAGGACAGGTGAGGAGGGAGAGAGAGGACAGGTGAGGAGGGAGTAGGAGGGAGAGAGAGGACAGGTGAGGAGGGAGTAGGAGGGAGAGAGAGGACAGGTGAGGAGGGAGAAAGAGGACAGGTGAGGAGGGAGTAGGAGGGAGAGAGAGGACAGATGAGGAGGGAGTAGGAGGGAGAGAGAGGACAGGTGAGGAGGGAGAAAGAGGACAGGTGAGGAGGGAGTAGGAGGGAGAGAGAGGACAGGTGAGGAGGGAGAGAGAGGACAGGTGAGGAGGGAGTAGGAGGGAGAGAGAGGACAGGTGAGGAGGGAGAGAGAGGACAGGTGAGGAGGGAGTAGGAGGGAGAGAGAGGACAGGTGAGGAGGGAGTAGGAGGGAGAGAGAGGACAGGTGAGGAGGGAGAAAGAGGACAGGTGAGGAGGGAGTAGGAGGGAGAGAGAGGACAGGTGAGGAGGGAGTAGGAGGGAGAGAGAGGACAGGTGAGGAGGGAGAGAGAGGACAGGTGAGGAGGGAGTAGGAGGGAGAGAGAGGACAGGTGAGGAGGGAGTAGGAGGGAGAGAGAGGACAGGTGAGGAGGGAGAAAGAGGACAGGTGAGGAGGGAGTAGGAGGGAGAAAGAGGACAGGTGAGGAGGGAGTAGGAGGGAGAGAGAGGACAGGTGAGGAGGGAGAGAGAGGACAGGTGAGGAGGGAGTAGGAGGGAGAGAGAGGACAGGTGAGGAGGGAGTAGGAGGGAGAGAGAGGACAGGTGAGGAGGGAGTAGGAGGGAGAGAGAGGACAGGTGAGGAGGGAGTAGGAGGGAGAGAGAGGACAGGTGAGGAGGGAGAAAGAGGACAGGTGAGGAGGGAGTAGGAGGGAGAGAGAGGACAGGTGAGGAGGGAGTAGGAGGGAGAGAGAGGACAGGTGAGGAGGGAGTAGGAGGGAGAGAGAGGACAGGTGAGGAGGGAGAGAGAGGACAGGTGAGGAGGGAGTAGGAGGGAGAGAGAGGACAGGTGAGGAGGGAGTAGGAGGGAGAGAGAGGACAGGTGAGGAGGGAGAGAGAGGACAGGTGAGGAGGGAGTAGGAGGGAGAGAGAGGACAGGTGAGGAGGGAGAGAGAGGACAGGTGAGGATGGAGTAGGAGGGAGAGAGAGGACAGTGGGGAGGGAGTAGGAGGGAGAGAGAGGACAAACACACACACACACACACGCACACACACACAGACACACACAAGACAGACAGGTAACATATTTACCTGTGTGACCTGGCAGGTACACGAAGGTGTACCGTGACGACAACACGTGGACCCACCAGCTGGAGCTGGGGTGGGTGAAGATGGAGAACCTGCTGAGCGACAACTTCTACCAGAAGGTGCTGACGCCGCGCCACCCGCTGGGCCAGGAGGGGGAGAACCGGCAGATGCTGCTGCGCATCTTCTGCAGCGAGCACCCCCCGGGTCAGTGCTGACATGCACACAAATGCACACACATGCTCGCAAGCATGCACACACATGCATGCATGCACGCAAACGCAAGCACACACATACACACACACACACACACACACACACACACACACACACACACACACACACACACACACACACACATACACACACACACACACACACACACACACACACACACACACACACATACACACACACACACACACACACTAGGAGGGAGAGAACTGATAGATGCTGCTGTGCATCTTCTGCAGCAGACACCCCCCAGGTAGTGTCATGACATCATATCACGCACGCATACACACACACACATCAAATACACACACTCACGTATGCTACACACACAGACATGCACACACACACAACACACACACACACACACACACACACACACACACACCTGTTCTATGAATATTTTTATTTCGTATGTATGTAAAAAAGCATGCATGTAAATTCAGTTTCTATCATTAAAAACAATTGTTCATGTTCTTTCCTTTTTTTTTGTCTGTTGGTGGTACAATGGTCAAGGAGCACTTTGAGGTGAATGTGGCGTCCATACAAATCCAGATGACCCAACACTCATAGTGTGTGTGTGTTTCAGTGGGTGGTATAACGGTCAAGGAGCACTTTGAGGTGAATGTGGCGTCCATACAAATCCAGATGACCCAACACTCATAGTATGTGTGTGTTTCAGTGGGTGGTATAACGGTCAAGGAGCACTTTGAGGTGAATGTGGCGTCCATACAAATCCAGATGACCCAACACTCATAGTATGTGTGTGTTTCAGTGGGTGGTATAACGGTCAAGGAGCACTTTGAGGTGAATGTGGCGTCCATACAAATCCAGATGACCCAACACTCATAGTATGTGTGTGTTTCAGTGGGTGGTATAACGGTCAAGGAGCACTTTGAGGTGAATGTGGCGTCCATACAAATCCAGATGACCCAACACTCATAGTATGTGTGTGTTTCAGTGGGTGGTATAATGGTCAAGGAGCACTTTGAGGTGAATGTGGCGTCCATACAAATCCAGATGACCCAACACTCATAGTATGTGTGTGTTTCAGTGGGTGGTATAACGGTCAAGGAGCACTTTGAGGTGAATGTGGCGTCCATACAAATCCAGATGACCCAACACTCATAGTATGTGTGTGTTTCAGTGGGTGGTATAACGGTCAAGGAACACTTGAGGTGAATGTGGCGTCCATACAAATCCAGATGACCCAACACTCATAGTATGTGTGTGTTTCAGTGGGTGGTATAATGGTCAAGGAGCACTTTGAGGTGAATGTGGCGTCCATACAAATCCAGATGACCCAACACTCATAGTATGTGTGTGTTTCAGTGGGTGGTATAACGGTCAAGGAACACTTTGAGGTGAATGTGGCGTCCATACAAATCCAGATGACCCAACACTCATGGTATGTGTGTGTTTCAGTGGGTGGTATAACGGTCAAGGAACACTTTGAGGTGAATGTGGCGTCCATACAAATCCAGATGACCCAACACTCATAGTATGTGTGTGTTTCAGTGGGTGGTATAGCGGTCAAGGAACACTTTGAGGTGAACGTGGCGCCCATACAAATCCAGATGACCCAACACTCATAGTATGTGTGTGTTTCAGTGGGCGGTATACCGGTCAAGGAGCATTTTGAGGTGAATGTGGCGCCCATACAAATCCAGATGACCTACCAGTTGTACAAAGCCGTCATGCAGTTCTTCTTTCCTGACAAAAACATTGAGACGGATGATGGTCAGTACCTTGTCTCTGCTATCTTCTCCTGCTTGTCTGTCTGTCTGTCTGTCTGCCTGTCTGTCTGTCTGTCTGTTCTGTGAGGATTGAGGGATTCTATCACTGAGATAGCATACTTGGTGCTCAGATTGATGGTCTGTGTATCAACTTTGTGTTTGTTTGATTTCATTGAGAAACTTCAAATTGTATCGTATGGGTGTGTGTGTGTGCGTGTGTGTGTGTGTGACTGTGTGCATGAGTGTGTGTGAAAGTGTTGTATGTGTGTGTGTGTGAGTGCGTGTGTGTGTGTGTGACTGTGTGCATGAGTGTGTGTGAAAGTGTTGTATGTGTGTGTGTGTGAGTGCGTGTGTGTGTGTGTGACTGAGAGAGAGGGAGAAACAGATACAGACATGTACACACGCATGCATGAATGAATGCATGAACACATGCTCACACACACACACATACAAACATGCACACAGTGCAACACAGACACGCACACACACACACGCATACGCACTCACACACACAACAATGCACATCACACACTACAACATATAGCATGCACACACTCTCATACACACACATTACAAGACATACACATGCATGCATGTATGCATGCAAGCACACAGACACAAACACTCACACACACACACACACACACACGCATGCACGCACGCACGCACGCGCGCACGCATACTCTCCCCCCCTCACCTTCCCCCCACTCCCCCACACACACTGCAACACACACACCCACACACATACACGCATACACACACACACGCACGCACGCATGAATACACGCATACACGCATGCACATACTCAACGCGCGCACACACACATACTCTCCCCCCCTCAACTCCCCCCACTCCCCCACACACACTGCAACACACACACACACACACACACACACACACACACAGACACACACACACACCGCACACACACACACACATACACACAACACAACACAACACAACACAACACAACACACCATACCACACACACATACACATACAACACAACACAACACAACACAATATACCACACACACACACACACACACACACACACACACACACACACACACACACACACACACACACACACACACACAACACAACACAACACAACAAAACACAACAACACACCATACCACACAACATACACATACAACACAACACAACACAACATACCACACACACACACACACACACACACACACACACACACAACACAACACAACACAACACAACACCACACAACATACCACACACACACACAAACACACACACACACACACACACACACACACACACACACACACACACACACAGACACACACACACAGAACGGTGCTGTGCAACAGCAGTGAACGGTGTCGCCAGGTGCGGAGGAGGACCTGGAAGGAGGGAAGAAGAGAGCGGAGAAGAAGAGCAGCAGGAAGGAGCGAGAGAAGGAGAAGGAGCCGCCCAGCTCCCTGAAGAAGAGCCAGTCCTTCAGCAGTGCTGACGACATCCACAAGATGAGGGTCAGTGAGCCGCTGTCTTGGGACACGTCTTTCCCCTCTTGCTGGTTCTCCTTTTATTTTAGTTTATTTTTAATTTTGAAGAAATCATCCAGGACGACACACGCACATAGCGAATGAAAAAAAAACCCCACATTACTAAGGGAAGAAAAACAGTTTGAAGCAGGAGTAGGAGTTGAAGAGAAAGATGGAGGTGGAAGAGGTGAAGTCAATAATAATATAATAATAATGAATACTTATATAGCACAGTATCCAGAAATCTGCTCTAGGTGCTTTACAAAAACGCTTTTGTTAACATAGAACATTACATCAATGTTACATACACACACACCAAAATGTGAGTACACACACACACACACACACACACACACACACACACACACACACACACACTGCATACATACATTTTAACATACATGTGTATCTAACAGCTACCCGAACACATACGCACACATAGGCAGGCACAAACTTACATAAACACATGCACACACAATACACATTCATATACATGCGTGTAGTTATGTACACATACATATGTATACACACATAGTCAAGCACAGCTAACGCAAAGGAAGTGGACCTGCCACAACTGAACTTATTGCTGAGGGAAAAGGTGAGTTTTGAGACGAGATTTAAAAGATGCAAGGGAATCAGAATGACGGAGGTTATCAGGGAGCTTGTTCCACATCTTTGGCGATTGAAAAGAAAACGATCTGTGTCCATAGGTCTTACTTCTGACGTGAGGTATCCTGAGAAGTCGAGTATCAGAGGAAGAATGGAGGTGGCGAGACAGGGTATAGATATGGAGGAGTAGTTGAAGCAAAAGAGACAGGAGGAAAAAGTGAAGTTGAAGTGGAAAAGGGAGAAGGAAGAGGGGGGAGGAAGAGGGGGGAGGAAGAGCACAAGTTGTTGCAGAAGAGTGAGGAGGAAGAGTTGAAGAGGAAGAGGTTAAATTGAAGAGGAAGAGGAAGAACTTGAGTTGAAGCGGAAGAGCTTGAGTTGAAATGGAAGAGGTAGGAGTAAGGGCTTAAGTTGAAGCGGAAGAGGGAAGAAGAAGAGTTAAAAGCAGAAGTGGGAAGAGGTAGGAGGAAGAGCTGAAGTCATGGAAGAGGAAGGAGGAAGAGGTGAAGCGGAAGGAGGAAGAAAGAGATGAAGTGGAAGGAGGAAGAAAGAGGTGAAGCGGAAGGAGGAAGAAAGAGATGAAGCGGAAGGAGGAAGAAAGAGATGAAGCGGAAGGAGGAAGAAAGAGGTGAAGCGGAAGGAGGAAGAAAGAGATGAAGCGGAAGGAGGAAGAGCTCAAGTTGAAGAAGGATGAGAGGAAGGGCAGAGTGGACAGGTGTGTGACTGTTGGTAGCATTGACAGACGGCACAGCCAGGTGTGACTGTTGATTGACGGACGGCACAGCCAGGTGTGACTGTTGATTGATGGACAGCACAGCCAGGTGTGACTGTTGATTGATAGACAGCACAGCCAGGTGTGACTGTTGATTGATGGACAGCACATGCAGGTGTGACTGTTGATTGATAGACAGCACAGCCAGGTGTGACTGTTGATTGATAGACAGCACAGCCAGGTGTAACTGTTGATTGATAGACGGCACAGCCAGGTGTGACTGTTGATTGATAGACAGCACAGCCAGGTGTGACTGTTGATTGATAGACAACACAGCCAGGTGTAACTGTTGATTGATAGACAGCACAGCCAGTTGTGACTGTTGATTTTGATGGACAGCACAGCCAGGTGTGACTGTTGATTGATAGACAACACGGCCAGGTGTGACTGTTGATTTTGATAGACAGCACAGCCAGGTGTGACTGTTGATTGACTGATGGCACAGGTAGGTGTGACTGTTGATTGATAGACAGCACAGCCAGGTGTGACTGTTGATTGATAGACAGCACAGCCAGGTGTGACTGTTGATTGATGGACAGCACATGCAGGTGTGACTGTTGATTGATAGACAGCACAGCCAGGTGTGACTGTTGATTGATAGACAGCACAGCCAGGTGTGACTGTTGATTGATAGACAGCACAGCCAGGTGTGACTGTTGATTGATAGACAACACAGCCAGGTGTGACTGTTGATTTTTGATAGACAGCACAGCCAGGTGTGACTGTTGATTGACTGATGGCACAGGCAGGTGTGACTGTTGATTGATAGACAACACAGCCAGGTGTGACTGTTGATTGATAGACAGCACAGCCAGGTGTGACTGTTGATTGATAGACAGCACAGCCAGGTGTGACTGTTGATTGATAGCACAGCCAGGTGTGACTGTTGATTGATAGACAGCACAGCCAGGTGTGACTGTTGATTGATAGACAGCACAGCCAGGTGTGACTGTTGATTGATAGACAGCACAGCCAGGTGTGACTGTTGATTGATGGACAGCACAGCCAGGTGTAACTGTTGATTGATAGACAGCACATGCAGGTGTGACTGTTGATTGATAGCACAGCCAGGTGTGACTGTTGATTGATAGCACAGCCAGGTGTGACTGTTGATTGATAGACAGCACAGCCAGGTGTGACTGTTGATTGATAGCACAGCCAGGTGTGACTGTTGATTGATAGACAGCACAGCCAGGTGTGACTGTTGATTGATAGACAGCACAGCCAGGTGTGACTGTTGATTGATAGACAGCACATGCAGGTGTGACTGTTGATTGATAGATAGCACAGCCAGGTGTGACTGTTGATTGATAGACAGCACAGCCAGGTGTGACTGTTGATTGATAGACAGCACAGCCAGGTGTGACTGTTGCAGGAGAGAGCGGCCAAGAACAACACCTTCCTCTACATCAAGATCCCTGAGGTGCAGGCCAGAGTCAGCTACAAGGTTAGTCACTGTGTGTGATGCAGACACCTGAACCCTCTTCATTTCTTCTTCAGTCAGTAAAAAAACAAACCAAGCAACCACCGAGAAACCACATCAGAAAGCTCAGTTTTATGGATAGTTTCTCTGAGCTTTTTCTTTACCGACACTGGCAAGCTGATGTGATAGGCTATGCATCATTAACTTGGAGACTGTATTGTATTACATGTTTGGGTTTGGGTTTTTTTTTAATTGTTTTTTTGTCATTTCATCCAGTGGACTAGCATGGGACCTCGGTTTGTCCTTTTGTCTGAATGACAACCAACCACACCAGCACTCAGCTCAATAGCTGAGTGGTTTAAGCGTTGGACTTTCAATCTGAGGGTCTTGGGATTGAATCTCGGTAACGGTGCCTGGTGGGTAAAGGGTGGAGATTTTTCTGATCTCCCAGGTCAACGTATGTGCATATCTGCTAGTTCCTGAATCCCCTTCGTGTGTATACGCACGCAGAAGATCAAATACGCACGTTAAAGATCCTGTAACCAATGTCAGTGTTCAGTGGGTTATAGAGACATGAAAATACCCAGCATGCATGAACCACGACAGAGTCATGGGCAAGTCGATGTTGGTCATGTAACGGAAAGAAGAAAGAAAGAAGAAGGTGTGGTGGAAAGGAAGAGTAACAATCTCAGTCTGTCATATATTGGGACTCGGATAAGTAGTCACCCGTTTACTAGTCGGGTGGATTTCCACTGAGCCATTGCTCTGTGTGTGGCAGTGCCTTGGGTTTCAGTCACACCTGTGCACACCATGTACATTAGTGAACAGATATTCATTTAATGACCAGCCTTGTAATCTAGACATTTAGACATACTGAGAAACATATTTTGTATTTTGAATAATTAGCAGTGTGTGTGTGTATACAAAGAAAGATAATTCATATTGTAAATAATCAGCAGTGTGTGTGTGTGTATGTATGTGTGTGTGTGTGTGTGTATTTGTATGTGTGCATATGTGTATGCGTATGTGTGTGTATGTGTGTGTGAGTGCGCAATAGCCGAGTGGTTAAAGCATTGGACTTTCAATCTGAGGATCCCTGGTTCGAATCTCGGTAACAGTGCCTGGTGGGTAAAGGGTGGAGATTTTTCCAATCTCCCAGGTAAACTGCTAAACATATGTGCAGAAGTGCTAGTGCCTGAACCACCTTCATGTGAAATAGGCAGAAGATCAAATACACCCATTAAAGATCCTGTGATACATGTCAGTGTTTGGTGGGGGATGGAAACAAGAACATACCCAGCATGCTTACCCCTGAAAAAACTATGGCTGCCTACATGGTGGGGTAAATAAACAAGACGGTCATATCTGTAAAATGTTGCGTACCTGTCTGAGTGTGCATGTGTGTGTGCCAGAAATCTGATTAAATGACACAGGAAATAAATGATGAGCGCCCAATGGCAGCTGTCGGTCAGCTTTAGCCAGGAAGGCAGCCTGTTGTGCAAATGACTCTGAGTTTGTAAAGCGCTTAGAGCTTGGTCTCCGACCAAGGATAGGCACTAAATGAATGTCCATATCGTTCATCATTCATCTCGTGTGTGTGTCAGGGAGAGAAAGAGAAGAATATCGAGGACGTACATGACTTCAGCTTTGTGCTGCCCACAGTGGAGTACCACAACCGTATCTGGACCTGGTTCGACTTCTTCATCGTCATGAAGAACGTGGCCAAGAGGGTCGTCCTCTCTCAGGTAACAACACCTCCCCGCCCACAGCCCTCCTGTCCCTCTTACCTGCCACTCCTGTTGGCCTGACATTGTAGATAGCAGGTGTAGACAACAGGTGACTGATGTGTAAGGAATGTCAGGTAGATAGCAGGTGTAGACAACAGGTGACTGATGTGTTAGGAATGTCAGGTAGATAGCAGGTGTAGACAACAGGTGACTGATGTGTTAGGAATGTCAGGTAGATAGCAGGTGTAGACAACAGGTGACTGATGTGTTAGGAATGTCAGGTAGATAGCAGGTGTAGACAACAGGTGACTGATGTGTTGGGAATGTCAGGTAGATACCATGTGTAGACAACAGGTGACTGATGTGTAAGGAATGTCAGGTAGATAGCAGGTGTAGACAACAGGTGTCTGATGTGTTAGGAATGTCAGGTAGATAGCAGGTGTAGACAACAGGTGACTGATGTGTTGGGAATGTCAGGTAGATACCATGTGTAGACAACAGGTGACTGATGTGTAAGGAATGTCAGGTAGATAGCAGGTGTAGACAACAGGTGACTGATGTGTTAGGAATGTCAGGTAGATAGCAGGTGTAGACAACAGGTGACTGATGTGTAAGGAATGTCAGGTAGATAGCAGGTGTAGACAACAGGTGACTGATGTGTTGGGAATGTCAGGTAGATACCATGTGTAGACAACAGGTGACTGATGTGTAAGGAATGTCAGGTAGATAGCAGGTGTAGACAACAGGTGACTGATGTGTAAGGAATGTCAGGTAGATAGCAGGTGTAGACAACAGGTGACTGATGTGTAAGGAATGTCAGGTAGATAGCAGGTGTAGACAACAGGTGTCTGATGTGTTAGGAATGTCAGGTAGATACCATGTGTAGACAACAGGTGACTGATGTGTTGGGAATGTCAGGTAGATAGCAGGTGTAGACAACAGGTGACTGATGTGTTAGGAATGTCAGGTAGATAGCAGGTGTAGACAACAGGTGACTGATGTGTTAGGAATGTCAGGTAGATAGCAGGTGTAGACAACAGGTGACTGATGTGTAAGGAATGTCAGGTAGATAGCAGGTGTAGACAACAGGTGACTGATGTGTAAGGAATGTCAGGTAGATAGCAGGTGTAGACAACAGGTGACTGATGTGTAAGGAATGTCAGGTAGATAGCAGGTGTAGACAACAGGTGACTGATGTGTTAGGAATGTCAGGTAGATAGCAGGTGTAGACAACAGGTGACTGATGTGTAAGGAATGTCAGGTAGATAGCAGGTGTAGACAACAGGTGACTGATGTGTAAGGAATGTCAGGTAGATAGCAGGTGTAGACAACAGGTGA
>NC_134887.1:41394012-41396512 GCF_041734735.1 Babylonia areolata | reverse complement strand
AGGTGAAGGTGGATAATTAATTAAACTCCACACAGCAATTAAAAAAAACAGCAACAATGTATCATCCAGTGAGAAATCGTCTGTTCCTGATTCTTCTGTCAGTAAACTGGTGATCCCAAATCATCTGTTCCTGATTCTTCTGTCAGTAAACTGGTGATCCCAAATCATCTGTTCCTGATTCTTCTGTCAGTAAACTGGTGATCCCAAATCATCTGTTCCTGATTCTTCTGTCAGTAAACTGGTGATCCCAAATCATCTGTTCCTGATTCTTCTGTCAGTAAACTGGTGATCCCAAATGGCCTGTTCCTGATTCTTCTGTCAGTAAACTGGTGATCCCAAATGGCCTGTTCCTGATTCTTCTGTCAGTAAACTGGTGATCCCAAATCATCTGTTCCTGATTCTTCTGTCAGTAAACTGGTGATCCCAAATCGCCTGTTCCTGATTCTTCTGTCAGTAAACTGGTGATCCCAAATGGCCTGTTCCTGATTCTTCTGTCAGTAAACTGGTGATCCCAAATGGCCTGTTCCTGATTCTTCTACCAGTAAACTGGTGATCCCAAATCGCCTGTTCCTGATTCTTCTGTCAGTAAACTGGTGATCCCAAATCGCCTGTTCCTGATTCTTCTATCAGTAAACTGGTGATCCCAAATCATCTGATCCTGATTCTTCTATCAGTAAACTGGTGATCCAAAATTGCCTGTTCCTGATTCTTCTATCTTTAAACTGGTGATCCCAAATGGCCTGTTCCTGATTCTTCTGTCAGTAAACTGGTGATCCCAAATGGCCTGTTCCTGATTCTTCTGTCAGTAAACTGGTGATCCCAAATCGCCTGTTCCTGATTCTCCAATCAGTAAAAGTGTGATCCCGATTTGCTTTTTCCCAGTTTGTTTATGTATTCAGTTGGTCGGTGTGTGTGTGTGTGTGTGTGTGCGTGCAAGGATGCGCATGTATCTGTGTGTTTTAAAAAGCAACCAAAAAGCTCACTTTCTTCAGAGAGAATTACAAGTGTTCATAGAAGTTGACAGTGGAATATGAGCAGGAACATTAGCGTGTGTGTGTGTTTGTATATTTGAGAGAGAGAGAGAGCGGCTGAGTATGCGAAACCGGACTCACCAGGTAGGCGAAACGGGACAGAGAGTCAAATCCTCAAGAGGACATCGAGGGTGGTGGTGTGATAAGGAGAGGGCAACCTGGGAATAGGCGAATTGGACCTGCAGCCACCAACTGACTGACTGCTGTGTGAGGCAGGGAGAAAAAGTGGACAACACCTCCTCACAGCTCTGTGAGGTATGGCTGACCGCCAGCCACAGAAGTGTACATTTCTGTTGACCGTGAGGAAAAAAGGGGACATGTTGTTATTCACTGCTGAGTGGGTTGAAATTTGTGTGTCAGAATTATTGTTCTAATTCAGACTGCTGTGCTGTTGATGCCTTCAGATTAATGGAGTTTGTCAAGAGAACAGAGGGTTAGTGTATTGTTCCTTTTTTTTCAGGCTCTAATTATGGTGATGTTCATATGAGAGATATCGACCAATGCCCCTATGATCTAAACCATTCTACCTGCAGCTTTTCCTTTGACTTACACTCCAGGGCTGGGTTGCTTAATTAATTATAGCGGTGCTAAGTTTGCTTAGTGTGAAGAATTTCCTAAGTCTAGGAAAAAATCAGTTGAGGTTCCGTTTGCAGTCTTGTTTTTCTCCGGACGCACTCACTGGTGTATCACTGTAGGTACACTGCAGATTTCCCATAATGCCCTGCCCCAGAGAATCCCTGTAGGAAAGTTGCAGATTTCCCATAATGCCTTGCTCTTGTGCATCACTGTAGAAAAGTAAAAATTTCCCATCATGCCTTGCCCCAGTGTATTTCTGTAAAAAAATACCAATTTCCCATCATGCCTTGTTCCGGTGCATCTAGAATTTCCCATGATGCCTCTCCAGTGCATCACTGTAGAAAAGTCAGATTTCCCATCATGCCTTGCCCCGGTGCATCACTGTAGAAAAGTCAGATTTCCCATCATGCCTTGCCCCGGTGCATCACTGTAGAAAAGCTACAGATTTCCCATCATGCCTCAGGCCCATGTGCCGAAATCACAAACTGATTTATCATCATGAAGATTTTTTTGCTTTTTGTTTTGGCGCCAAACTGGTATGAAGGGCATGATGACTAAAATGATCACAAGCAGATTCGTCGTACATTGTTGAGTCTTGGTTTGTGTTCAGTGAAAAATGACCATGTACCCCTCAGTTGACTGCTGGCCCTTCTCCCCCACCCCCACCCCCCAGGATGTGTGAGTTGCCCACTAGGTTTTTTTTTTTTTTTTTTTGGATGCCTGTTATTATATAACTTTGTGCATTCTATATATATATATATATATATATATATATATATAGATAGATAGATAGATATATAGATATATATGTATATACATGTTTGAGCTGGGGTTTATATTTTTAAATTTTCTTGGTCGAAGAATGGACAACAGATTGGTCAGTGTTGAGGAGT
>NC_134887.1:41381512-41389012 GCF_041734735.1 Babylonia areolata | reverse complement strand
GCAGTGTGATGGTAACGCCACTGAAACGATGGAAAGAAATATGCAGAAAAACAAAAACAAAGGTAAACACTAATATCTCCATACACATCTTCAGAAAGTGACGAATAGATTCATTCACTCGCCACACTGATCAGCTAAAATAATGTTGAAAAGTATACATGAAAAGGGATCCTGTGCATGCCTGCACCCATCGTGAACACAGTGCAGGCCTCCATGGGTGGTGCAGGATTGTTCCAAGGATGGGTGGAGACAGTGCTTCTCTGGTTCCTCACCAGCACCTACGGGTCTTTCTCTTTCTTCTTTGCCTGGACCAGACTGACCCTGGAGAAAGGTCCAGTGACGGTGAGGAAAGACTCACTGACCACAGGGAAAGTCCTGTTGATAGTGGGAAAGACTACAACTTGGGATTCTCTCTTGAGGGCACATAAGACTGTATGGCTGTGTCTCATGGAGTGGCACTGTCTTCATCTATCTGCGGGCAGGGGCGGTTTGGTTTGTGGGGTGTGCTCAGCAGCTGGAGGGTGGTGTCTTTTGCCGGTGGGCTCTGCAGTCATGAAATACTGGCTGGTACACCCATGGGGATACTTCTTTTAAGGTTGTCTTGAGTTGCATCCTGTGGTCTCTTTTGCCTCAGTTCGAGAGTGTTATGTCCCTTGAATTCTTAATGGAGTGTCCTGTGCGTGCCTGCACCCATCGTGAACACAGTGCAGGCCTCCATGGGTGGTGCAGGATTGTTCCAAGGATGGGTGGAGACAGTGCTTCTCTGGTTCCTCACCAGCACCTACGGGTCTTTCTCTTTCTTCATGAAAAGTGATCAGTGATAAGCCAAATTCTCAAAATCAATATGAAAATGTCATGTGAACAAAACACACACACTTACATACACTCATGCATGCATGTATGCACACACACACTCACTCACTCACACATACACACACACACACACACCACATGGAAACATACACAACAGCAGTTTTTGGCTCATGTGTGTAAATAAATTAATGCATGTTTGTATGCATGTATGTATGTATGAATATGTGCATGTATGCATGTGTGTATGTATGTATGTATTTATGTATCAGTCTGCCTGTGTATGTATCTATGTATGTATGTATCAGTCCATGTATGTATGTATGTATGTATCAATCTATTTTTGTACACATGTATGTATGTATGTATGTATGCATGTATCCATGTCTGTATGTATGTAAGTATGTCTGTATCTATGTATGCATGAATGTACATATGTGTGTGCGTCAGACACTGCCCTCACACCACTGACAGACACAGACTTCACGACACAGACAGACAGACAGACAGGCTGACGGACAGACACAGCTATAAAGCCATCAGTGCCAGTCGTGCGACACACGGCATGCTTTATATATTGTTCTGGTTCAATTACCAGATTCTTTGCACTTCATGCAAAGTCATGCTGATATGATAATATAATATGCTTTGCTGATTGGTGTTCTGCCAGCTCAATTACAGTTTGTTTTTGTTTTTTTGGCGTTTTTTTCAGCGACAGTTCCTATACATAAATACAACGATGAAGACAGGTCACAGACACTTTATTATTACCAGATGGTGCACATTCATTTAGCCACCCAACAGCTGACGTCTGTTTTGTAAGTCACTTTTTTTTCTTCTTTTTTTCTTTCTTTCAAATTGCGAACCACATATTCTGTGCAATCAGTGAAGGTTTAAGTATCAAGAATCAAGAATATTTAATCCTTTCACCCCTTTGGGGGCATGGAGGATGTTATATAACAGCAATAGTATTTTACACCAAGATTAAACATAAACAATTAAAATAACATAACTATCAGTAACAGAATACAAACTATATGGAACACAATATAAATAATGATTGTATTTTTCTGGTATTAAACCTCAGAATAGATCAGACTACGTTGCTAATCTTTGCAACATTATTTAAGTTAAACCAAAGTGTCTCGGCTGCATGTAATAAATTACACAGAAAGCCTCTTCCAAAAAGAAAAATAAACAATCGTCGGCCTTTTTTTCGCTAACGTTGTATTGCAACGATCTCTTCCGAATCTATCTTCTGTAGTATAAGTCTAAGGTTTTTTTTAAAAATCGTCTTTTATTCTTTTCTTTTAGTTACAAGTCCTACGTCATAACCATGTAATACGTCATTTACTTAAATGAGGTCACATGAGTCATAATGTAAACATTTGTTGTTCTTTCAGCATCAATGATCTGAAGTAGATGACTCCTTTGTGCAGCAGCCCACAACATCGGGTGATGGCGGATGATGGATTCTCTCTCTCTGTCTCTCTCTCTCTCTCACACACACACACACAAAAGAAAGAAAGAAAAAACTTGGAAAAGAAAAAAATCAGGCCCAAGTATGCCTACAGCCACGGTGATCATAGCACATAAATCAAGTATACATCTCTGACACTTGACATTCTGTCAGTTTGTTTGCCAGACGGTTAAGGCGAGAAAAAAAAATTGCGCAAAACGACATCTTAAAGAAACCCAAACAACAACAAACAACAACAGCAAAAACAATGACACAAAAACACGCGTAGAAAACCCAAACCCAACGGGCAACTCTCAAGTCTCTCAGGCAACAATCACCACCACCCCCACCACCTACCCCCCCCCCCCCCCGAAAAAAAGAATGACCAGTTATTAACTCCAGAAAAAGAACACACACACACACACACACACACACACACACACACACACCACACACACACACACACACACACACACACACACACACAGGTGATGGGGGATGGGGGGGTGGGGGGCGAGGGAAGAGAGCAAAGCGCTGTACGACAGACACAGCTGATAACAGTCTTTGATAACTGAACGTCAGTGCCTGATGTCATCTATATGCCGTTCGTACTTTTTTTTTATTTTTAAATTTGATGAAACCACGTCTCTCTCCCTCTCTCCCTCCCTCCCTCTCTCTCTCTCTGCGCGCGCGCGTGTGTGTGTGTGTGTGTGTGTGTGTGTGTGTGTGTGTGTGTGTGTGAGATTTATATTCAATCCAATGTGCGAATTATTCGTTTTTGGACGACTCTAATACTGTCTCTTTAATAACGAATCGTCACCCAGACTCTAATTAATTTTACCTGAAAACATTTGCCAGTAATGATGTCCCACAATATTTCCATGGCTAGCGTTTCATAAAACAGTGTTTGAATACGATGGGTTTTACTTTCATTGTTTGGGAGAAACAGACCTTTACAAATGCAAATGTATATTTTGTGTAAAAATACCAGAGACATTCTACCATATCTATTTTTTAAACACACACACACACACACACACACACACACACACACACACACACACACACACACACACACACACACACACACACACACACACACACACACTACATAGAAACGGTATATAAGGCAATTACAGCCACGCAGTAATGGTGAAAGCCATGATAATTATGCTAAGCACGCCTTTCCCTCCTCTCCCCCCCCCCCCCGCCCCCCAATCCTCACTCCTCCCCTCCTGCCCCTTCCCCCATTCCCTCCCACACACACACACACACACACACACACACACAGACAATCACCACAGCACCATTATCGCTTAGCTGTTGGCCACTATGTCGGATGACCAATGGTCAGAACACTGCCACTACCACCACCAGTGTTGGTCGTCACGTGGTCACTGAAGGGTTGGCTGGCAGAAAGAACAGCTGTTTCCAGACAACCCCCCCCCCCCACCCCGGCCCCCACCACCGCCCCCTTAAATAATGTGGGAGAGGGACAAAATCAAGAGCATGACATTCTCTGTCGTGTGCATCACGTTGATTTGAATGTCAGAGCTTTGTGCTGGGTTCACGTGGCTTGGTGGATGGAGAGGGACGGGGGTGGGGGTGGGGGGGAGGGAGGGAGTGAGGTGGGGGGGTTGGTTTAGTGGTGGTGGGGGCGGGGGGGAGGAGGGAGTCAGATGATGACTTATGCTAATGGTGACAGCCACTGAGTGATGAGGCGCTGTGTATACGTCAGTGACACTGACAGCAGCGTGTGTGTGGTCTTCTTATTGTTTCTGGTCGGTTGGTGCCGTCAGGTCAGGTCATGGTGATGTGTCTGACCCAGGTGTGATAATGGAAGGTATACTGAGGCTTGGCTACTTGTTTCTGTGACCGGACGATAACTGCCCTATCATGTGAACACTCCAAGACGTGGTGATCTCTTTCTGTCACAAGAACTCCAAACTTTTTTTTACGAGACTTGACCGAGGAGAGAGAGAGGGGGGTTGTCCCCGAGCAATGCTTTTATATATAATATATATATATATATATTTAGTTCGTTTTCTTTTTTTTTCTTTTTTAAATACAGGTTATTATATGGTACTCTTTTTTGCCACAACAGATTTCTCTGTGTGAAATTCGGGCTGCTCTCCCCAGTGAGAGCGCATTGCTACACTGAGAGCGACCCCATCCCCCCTTTGTTTTTTTCCTGCCTGCATTTTTTTTTGGGGGGGGTGGGGGTGGGGGTGGGGTACTTTCTTTTCCCATCAAAGTGAATTGTTCATCAGAATTTTGCCAGGTACATCCCTTTTGTTGCCGTGGGTTCTTTTACGTGCCCAAGGCGCATGCTGCATACGAGACCTCGGTTTCATTCATGTGGAGTGATGGCCATGTGGAGTGGTGGCCATGTGGAGTGATAGCATAGAGGTAACGCGTCCGCCGATATTTTCTCCTCCTCCACTAGACCTTGAGTGGTGGTCTGGACGCTAGTCATTCGAATGAGATGATAAACCGAGGTCCCGTGTGCAGCATGCACTTAGCGCACGTAAAAGAACCCACGGCAACAAAAGGGTTGTTCCTGGCAAAATTCTGTAGAAAAATCCACTTCGATACGAAAAATAAATAAAACTGCACGCAAGAAAAAATACAAAAAAATGGGTGGCGCTGTAGTGTAGCGACGCGTTCTCCTTGGGGAGAGCAGCCCGAATTTCACACAGAGAAACCTGTTGTGATAAAAAGAAATACAAATATGAATACCAAATGCCATCGTCTTATCCGAATGACTAGCGTCTCGACCACCACTCAAGGTCTAGTGGAGGGGGCATGAGGGGTTCGGGGGTGGGGGTGGGGGGGGTCGGGGGGGGGGGGGTGGATACTGACTGGGCCGCGATTCGAACCAGTGCGCTCAGATTCTCTCGCTTTCCTACGCGGACGCGTTACCTCAAGGCCTTCACTCCACCACACAGGGTGTGTGGACCGTCGTAGAGTTGAGTCCAACGATAACCTGTTGGCTGACGCCCTTGAAGTCCAGTTGTTGAGGGTCTGGGTGCTAGTTCGGTGAAAGTTGGGTTGGGGTGAGACGGTCCTGCCGTGCACTCTCATCCTTCCTCCCTTCATGTGTGATCTCTGGGATGGTGTCGGCGTTCGTTACTACTACTAGTAACTACTACTACTGCTACTTACTACTGTTGCTGCTGGTACTGCAGCAGCAGCCTCTGCTGCTACTACTACTGCCCATTTCTGCTGCTGATGTTACTGCTGCTGCTGGTAATGATGCTGAGTGCTGCTACTACTAATGGATGCTACTTCTACTGCTATTGCTGCTGCTGCTGTTACTACTTCTGCAACCTACATCTTCTACTGCTACTGCCACTGTTGTTGCTACTACTTCTGACAACAACTACAGTTAGATTTTACATGGAATAAGGGAGGCATAGGCGAGCTGGTCTTTTAATGCTATTTCAATTGACCTTTTAACGTTATTTTGGATTCAGTTTGATTGGCTTTTAAACGAGGTTGGAGGGGTATTCAGCACTGACATTGCTACACTGCGGTCTGTTGGGCTGTGAAATAATGATAGGAAAAACTACTACTACAAACTTATTATTGTTGTCATTATTGACGATGGTGGTGATTATAATGATAATGATAATCGTAGTGACGACGATAATGATACTACTACTTCTGCTGTTTCTGCTGCTGCTACTTTTAAACCAGTAATGATAACAATAACAGTCGTGGTAGTAGTAGTCGTAGTAGTAGTGATGGTGATGATAATGATGATGATGGTAATGATAATAATAATAATAACGATAATGACGACGACGATGATGATGCATGGTGATAATGATATTACTACTACTACTACTACTACTACTACCAAACAACCTCTAAACAACCTGCCAAATACGTTCCATCCATGACAACACCGAACGTTCCCAGGGACTCAATGGACGGAAAACTACCAGTGGATACAACTTGCACAGTCCTGTAGCTGACTGCCGCAACACGTCATATATATATATATATATCATCCCTCGCCGCAACTTCTCCCACAAAATTCACGGGTCTGCTCCGTGTCATTGCAGGGCCACGTCAGCGCGCGAGTGCGTGCGTGCGCGCGCGCACGTGTGTGTGGGGTCTGATAAGCAATAGTTACGTTCTCCAGAGGAGGCGTAGTAGTGGCAGTGTCGGTCAGGGCATTTCGACTTCACCAGTTCATCAAAGTTTGACGGAGGCGGGCGTGGTGTTGTGTTGTGTGACTTGTTTCCTGTGTTCCTCGCTCCAAGCAGGTGTGTGACTCGGTACCTGAGTTGTAGTGGTGACTTTAACGACCTGTTGGCGATCTGCCCTCAGTGATAAGAAACTCTAGGGACAGCTGGACAGTACAAGGTCTTCAGAGAAGAAGCTCTCTCTACAAGTGGTAGTATACTGCTGAGTTTCATTGTGCAAATTACATGCTGTTGGACCACCGAAAGGGTAGCGGTAGAACTACAGTTGAGTCGTGAAGCGACCGACTGGCTCTATGCTGTTTCTCGTGGCTATTTGACACACACACACACACACACACACTCGTACACACACACACACACACACACACACACACACACACACACACACACACACACACACACACACACACACACACACACACGCACACACACACCTCAAAATGACATCAGCAGAGTTCTGTACACATATAGGTGCAGGACTTGACGTGGCCAGTCACTCTGCTGACGTCATCTTGTTAACCTCCGTGTCATTGTGGTTGATAGTCATCGAAAAATGGCATCCATCCATCCATCCATCCATCCATCCATCCACGTCAAAGCACACAGGCAGTCCGTCACTGATGCACAGGAGATGGAATCTCTGATTGGACAGACACTTCAACTGGCCACAGATGGACACGCATGAACATGTATATATATATATACATATGAACGAGCTCTGTGCGATAACGTGTGGTCTGGTCTTTGCATCCCATCAGCGTGACAGATCCCCGTCCGTGGTCACAGCAAACACCCGCAGAAGAGAGTCCAAAATCCATGGGTGTAGTGAGGACAGTTTGCATTGCAGTCAGTGTTTGTTGGGAGAAAAAAATGAATCGTAGAGCTTTTTACTTTCACTTTTCAGTTCTATCATTAGATAATGGACACGCAACAGTGCGTCTGTGTCTGACAAGTGAAAAAAAATGTATTGTGGGGTTTACTTTCACTTTCACTTCTATTGTTAAAGATGGACACGAC